>NC_056463.1:14685414-14985414 GCF_008729295.1 Plectropomus leopardus
TAATCCAGGATCGAGGTCCAGGAAACTGTTCAGCGTGAGTCAAGTGCAATCCCATTTTAGGGAGTGATATCTCTCCAGTTCTGACTCGACTGCGTGCAGAGCTGTCGGTTAGCAGTAATTATGTATGGCTCATCACCATCAGCACTCCATCCTGTGTTAAAGGAACGTGGAAAATCGAACAGACAGATGGTTGAAAGCCGACATTTCATATAAAAAGAACATTTTGTAATTTTTAAACCTTCATGGCTGATTTGGTTATCTGAGTTAGAGCCTTAATGGTGGCTAGTTAGAGCCACTCACCAGGGGCCATGTCCAGCATGCGACACTACATGTATAAATTGGACTTAAGAATTGTGGCACAGACAAGATATTTTCTGCTAATTCTTATAATGCTTCTTGTAGACCAGTAGGGATTTTAACTTCCCCAACTCCAAAAATGAGGGAAAAGGCATTCTGGGTCTGTATGCTTTGATTTATTTTTTCAGTGCTGGTAAAATGGTTATGTGAAAGACGAAAAAGACAAACAAAGACACCTTTGACTGACGTAGACTAAATTATTGAGATAGAATTTAATTATTGGTTAAAAGCACCAGCAGTAGACAGTCTAGACAGAAGGAAACTTTCAAGCCAACATGGCCAAGAAATCCATGAAGTGTTGAGGAAAAAAGGACATTTTAGAAATTCAGTGACAATTGGGCATACTCCATCTGCTCAAAAAGATTATGTAATAAAATCTATCCAACATCCACGAACAGCTACTAATTAATGTTAACCACAATTGTGTTACTAGTAATAATATTCCCTCTAATGAGTCATGTAACTAATTACTGATAGTAGTTTAGAATTAATATTTCAGTTCACCCAAAAACAAATAATTCTTTATGATCTTACTTTTATTGTCAACTCTCTTCTCAATTGAAAACCAACAATTAATCACATTCCAGATTAATTTTTATAACCTTCACACATGCATGTCAGAAAGCAGTAGATTAGCTTTGAAGATGGAAATGCTCACATTAGGCAGCTAAAACTATTCTGATTACTTTGATATTGTTTTGGAGGAAAGATGTCAAGAACACCACTGCTCCAGATAGCAAAGCTAAGACTCTATCAACTATGAAAGTCACGTCCTCAAACCCCCTAACCAACAGCACAACAACATAAAGTTTGTGAAAATACACCCCACCAAAGGTAAGCCCTTAGCCGCCAAGAATGGCTGCATCCTTACATCAACTTAAGAATCAAAACTGAATTTTAATCGTGGGCAGCTACAGGCGTGACAAAGAACTAATGAAGGTTCAGGGTTGGGATGAAATCACTACGATTTACGTTCTGCAAGCTATCTAGCCTTAGCTGGGCTTACCACATTCAGGCGTACAATAAACATGAATTTTGTGGATAAAGGATGCAAATACCAATGTGGAGTGTAATGAAAAAGTAATATAACCAACAGTGAAATGAATTACAGTTGGCATAATAACAAGGTGAAAAATGAGAAGCTAATCTTCTCATTTGACAAGCTGGAACCAGAGAATGAAGCCTTTACTTAAAAGCTGGTAACAATTTATCATTTATCAGAATACTTGCGGATTGAATTTCTATTAATGAAATAATCCAAAAAGCTCTACATTTAACACACACATCCTGCATAATGTGTAGTTTTACTTTTGATTCCTGACAATACTTTTTTATTTACTTAACTATCTCTTAAGTATAATTTTAATGGCTGGACTTTTGCCTGAAATTGCAGTATTTTAACATGATCATATTAGTACAGTACTTTAATTTAACTAGTATGCCACTGCTACACAAAAATAAGTACTCAGTATTTCACAATACTTTTCTCTCACAGCAGCTATGAGATGTGTGACCACCCACGACCAATTACAGCAAAGACATATGTAGTTATTACAGCAGCAACAATACAAATACAGTATTCCACTGTAATGTATATATAGATCCTTGTCGCACATGGATGTGAAATTGAACACAAAGTGCCTTGTACTGTATACCGTGCTGTGCTTACACCTTAAAATGAGAAACTGCACTCTAAGACTGTGCTGTAAGGAGATGCAAGCGGCTTTTTGTCGCTGAAAGCAGCGAGTATGCAGGGTGATTCTTAGGTCAAGGTGATTTGTCATGTCAAGCAACTTTTCACCTCCAGTCCTATGCTTGTTCACCAGCCTGACAGCCTTCAGCAATGCCACACTGTTTCCTGGCTCCACTTCATAATTGATGAGGAAGCAAGGAATATGGGATTTGATCCAGAGTGAGGGTGCCTTTAAGGCCCAGGACAGATGTATAGAGGTGCTCGTTTTAACTCTTTATCTGAAATGCCACTGAGGAATGGTGGAGGGCTACAGGAGCCCAGTGGCATGCTATAAGACAATAATAAACAATTTTTAAGATGACTGAGTCTTCAGATATGATATACGGCAGCAGCAGGGAGGAAAGCATTTTAATATGCTCATACTGCCATGATGTAAATTCCTCGCGATTATGAGCGGACAGCGGGTACAGGAGGAGGGTGATGATATATCAAGCTGATGGTTCAGTTTCAGACACAATGGTAATAAAAGTTGGCAGTGGTTTTTGTGTCTGGTCTAATGAAAAGAGAAAGTAAATTGGGAATTTTACTGTAGCCTTTTCCTGTGTGTAGAAATAACGTGGCTTTAAAAAATGATTTCATCCCAAGTCATGCTTGGTTGCTACAGTTTTCTCACACAATCTCATAAACTGACCACATTAGTTACAACAAAAATTGCTGCCAGAAGTGTTTTCTTTAATTGGAATTTCTGTGAAAAAACAAGTACAACTTGAGTCTCATGTCTGTTTGTTCATTGTAAAATCTCACAGTTTAACACTATAAGATTTAAAATCAACACTATCAGGTTGGTGTTCTATTGAGTCTGGCGCCAGCGTAAATTTTTAGATACATTTATTTTCACTAGAGTAAAACGGGAAACATTTTGACAGTATATTTTATCCAAACTCAACAATACCCACTAAATAATTCAGGAAAGTGTTAAAATACTCTGTAGTGTTGTAATTTTAATTGCAGAGCTGCAATGATTAATTAGCTATTTTTGGTAATCAATTAATGGTGTCAACAGAAATTGGATGTGAGAATGATGAAAAAAATGAATAAAAATTTGAGGGCTCTGGATAGCCCACCAGCAGAAAAAATTCACATTGTACATTTCTGCAAACCATGGGTCATCTTGATTGTACATTTCATAACAAAAGTGTTTCTACAGAGAATAAGAGCTGATTTGTCATTGGGAGGTGAAGCGGATAGTGGATGGTGTGACAGCTAGGTGTGACAGCTGCCAAACTGCAGACCACAGTTCAAAACTAACAAACAACAACAATTGTTTATGGGTGTTTTCAGCCAAAAACATGATCCCGTCCTTACTCTAAGTTTTGTTTTCATTCCTAATCACATCTTTACAGCTTTGTTTAGAAATGTAAAGTTACTACACATCTGCTAAAAAAAGAATGTACAATTGTAACATTTCTGTGGTTTGCAGAAATCTACCATGTGAACATTTTTTTCTAGTGATTGGACTGGTTTGTACTGTTGTTTGGACAAAATAACAAATTATTGAATAAAACAATGTAAAAACAATCAGCAGATTAATGAATAATGACATGTAAGTTGAAGCCCGAGTTGACTATACTTAATGTTGAAACAGCATTTTCAGCAATATAACAAAGATTTACATGGGGTCATATACCTAAGTTGTGATGTTATATAATGCTCACAGTTATGTGCACAATCTACCAGGTTCTATGATCTGCCTCTGTGTGGCCAGAGCTCAGCACAGGGAGTTGGTTAAGTCTCCAACATGAGAATGATTAAAGGTTTTTCAGCACATCTCATTTATTTTTTGCTGTCTCACTTTCTTTCTTTCCTCTTCTGACAATTTGTCTTCCCTCTTCGACTGAAAGGCACAGCGAGCTTCAAGATAAAACCACATGAAAAGGAATCCTTTCACCGCTGAACTCTGAAGACGTTTTCAAAACTTATGTTTGAACTTGAGAAAAAAAAACTACAGTTTTATGTCATTTGTGTCTAATTGAAGGTGAGAAAGCCTGCACTCTTTTCTGGAGGGGTCAACAACTTTCCAGACTGAAACTGTCATTATGATTTATCAGCAATTTAATGAAATTAGGAGATTAATAAGTGTTGAAAAATATCTAATTATAGTTTCTAAGGACAAATTTGCGGTTAAGGGCCTATAACAGTACATTTTGCAGTTTTTAAAAGTGCTGAAGACAGTTTGTAGTAAATATTTTCCAACATGAGTGCTCATTTATTCCATATTGTCCTTGTAAACTTTAAATTGTCTCTTTTAAACGTCAAACTGTAAATCAACAGAACCAAATATAATACATGTAAATGATAGAAAAGAAAACTCAAATTTAACAAAATCTTCAATTAAATTTGCTAAACTAAGCTCTCTAAGCCCTCATCTTACACCATTACAACTTCCTCTTTGATAAATTTCAATGTTATATATTCTTCAAATGATGAAATTTGACTGTAAATAACTGGCCACTAGTTTCATCATTCTGTCTGTTTTTTTGCATCCATTTCATAAAGCTGAGCAATACACTGTACCACCATCAGCAAACAGCTTTGCTTATATAACTTTTTACAGTTTAGACACTGATGAAAAACTGTTGCATAACTTTCTGTGTTTAACATGGAATTAGAAAACATATCCGCTAAGCCTTTAAAAACACATTTCTAATCTCCAGTGTTTGATAATGCTCTGAAAAAAACATATTTATTTTTCAGAATCAAATCAACCAATTTCTCAAACCAAATCATAAACAACTGCAGAAAAAAATATCATGATTAATATAATCAAATGAACTGTCAGCGCAGAAAATGTCACTAATTTTCCTGATACACGATGTCCAAAAAGTAACAAAATGAGAATAGCAGACAAACAAAACCACATCAGAAATCTCGGCGGGATATGGGCTTTAATCTTTTCTCTTTTGCAAAGCTTTTCTCTCTGCGGGTGATTCTTCTAAAATGTGGAGCATACTGTGTGCTGTGTACTCCACCAGTCATATGAAAAAATGTCTCGTACTGGCCCTCAATCCCAGAGATCAAGCGCATCCAAAAAAAAGATCCTCATATGGATAAAAATGTTTGTTCTTTATATCTGAGCTTTAATAAATAATTCAGATGCAATCTAATCTAAAGGAGTGTGATGCAAAGTCCAGTGAAGATGTTTCAAAGACCATCGGTATGAATAGAGCAAAACCCAGGAGCTATTCTCCTATCTCCTTTCAGACCTTACAAATTTTATTCAAGAGTAATGAAAAAATGTATGCGTCAATTCCCATCTGGAAGCAGTTAACTCTTTGAAAGCAGGATTTACATAATTTTTCTTCTGCCTCCAGATGCCTCTCACAAGCATTTAAACCTTAAACAAAACCTTGAAACGAACGCAAATTGGTTTGATTTATTTCAAAAACATGGGAAAAAGGCAATCAGCAACTTTAGTTAGTAAAAAGTTACAAGAAAAAGACCTGAGAGTTATCTTTTAAAAAAGAGAATTATTAAACAATAGGGAAATATATAAAGAAAATAAAATTTTTGTTTATTGGACTTGTGCATTTAAAATTAGCTTATAGAAGTAAATATCTTATTTATCTTTTTTAATTTCAGGCAATTTTCTTGTAACGCTTTACTAATTTCTTGCTAATTTTTAGGTCTTTTTTTTGGAAAGTCGTTAATGCTTGCTTTTCATGTTTTTGAAAGAAATCAAGCCAACTAGCTCAGGTTTTAAAGGGTTAAACGAGCATGTCAACCTGAGTTCCCCTGCTCTCTGATGCCAATAACCCTTCATTTGCAACATCCACAGCAGATGTCACTTTTAACATTTGTGAGAATCCTGGGATTCAGACTTTATTTGATTTGTATATTGTAAGAGATTTTTGCTTTATTTTAACAAATGGCTGATAAATCAAAATTATCCAGATTTAACGCTTTCCAGTACCTTCAGATTCAGAGATGATGTTTGGAAATTTATACGAGCTGACAACCCAACTGACTACACTTAGATCCACTGTCAAGGTCCCACTTCCTAGCCTAGTATCTATCCTCTACACAGCCCTGCAGAGTGAAAAGGTGGACACTTTTCATATAAAAGAGAAATGAAAAAAGGATTTTAAAGATCCAGATTGCAGAGAGGAACAATTAAATCATGGTTTGAAAAAAAATAAATGGATGCACTGTTAATGTCAGGCACTGCCCAATGCAATAACCTTTCAACTCTACAATAGAAAAAGTCTTCCAGTGTGTACATAGCTATTGTTGCTTAATGTCATGTCATTTCTTGGTGTATCTTCAAATGTTTCATATCCCTAAAATCTGTACAACCTAAGCTAAAAGGTTATGTAATGTAATAATTGTGCAATGCCACTTGTTTTAATTTAATGTAGGATCCTTTGATTTTGTTTTGGGTCCCTTGGTTGGATGTTTTCTCTCTTCTTTTTTTTCTAAAAGACCATGGTGTCTGTATTAATTTTGTAAAGGCCCTATTTATCTTCATATTGCATTTGTATATTTACCAATAATTTCCGCATTTGTATATATTTGCCAACAACTTGTGCAAATTGACTCCATGCTCGACAAAATGCTTTCAATACAAAAAAAAGAAAAGTGCAATAAAGGGTGTAGGTGGATAGACCATCGGTCTAAGAATCATATAAATGATTAAATATATTTCTCTTGTGTGTCAGTCAATCAGAATAACCATATAATATGGACAAGAATTATTTATGGCTTCATGAAAACAACCTAATGTTACAGAGACATATTCAATGCCTAAATTTTTCTTAAAGCTAAATACAACACTCAACACCACGTGATCACTTAACAGCCGAGCAACACGACAACTGACAAAACAGCTATGGGAAAAAAAATTAGACTCACCTTGGCGACCCTGTTGGCGACCTCCCGCCCCACCATTAGCCCCTGGACAAATGTCCGTGCAGCGATAAAGGCCCTGGTGACCTGAGCCTTCAGTTTCCTGGGCACGTCTCCAAAGGGCTTCAGCTGATCTGTGTATTTACTGACACACTCCAGGTAGTCGTCTGTGAAGTGGTACTGTGAGTTGAGTAACTGGAACATGCGCTCCAGCAGCCTGGACCAGAAGTCATTGAGCATCTCCTCCAGGTTGACGTTGCCCCCTGTGTAGTAGCGCTTCAGCTCAGTGAACAGGTCCTGGAACACCTCTGAGTTCTGCATATACAGTTTCCCGTACGTCCTTGTGAACATGCTGTTGAGAGACTTCTCAGAATTGTCCAGCAACTCCAAGAAAAACTCTAGATGGATGGATGATTTAGGGAGAGGAGGGAGGAAGGGAGAGAAGAGAAAAACAGCTGGGTCATTGTGCAGATATTTACTGTATCTTATGTCTTTCCCTACAATATAAAGCAGACAAAAAGCTTTGAAAGCGTATGGCGGGGTATAATAAAATCAGAGTACTGTTGTATAAAACGTCTCTTTTTATGGCTCCGTCTGCGGGTACAGCAGCAATGTATAGCAGCCAACAATAGGTACTTGATTATGCTAAGAAAGTCAGTTCAATGCATTAATAATTTAATATCAGAAATAATGGGCCACAAGGACTATGAATGATTAATGTAAAGGTTCTGATTGCATACTGTAACAAAATATTCACAAGTTTTAGACACACACTAGTATACATTATCATCCTGAGCACCCACCATTATTCCCAGACGCACGAGTTCCTCACTGAAACAATTTATTTGCCTGCCGAGGCAGCTGGCCTATGAGCCTATAATTGAATATTATGTTACAGTATATTGAAAGAGGCTTCATTCGCTTCAAATTATCTGAAGAGTATGTTAACAGTTATAAATTTCACCATGAGACAAGCACATCTATTTTATTTCTATTATTACTTTTGCCGTTGATTGTAAACACACCTTACATTGTGTGACATTAAAAAATTAACAAGTCTTTTAACATGAAAGCTGCTAAATTATTTTCACTTTTCAAGGGCAAATTAACTACACTGATTCTGCGGTTCAACAGAGGATAAAGCCATCTTTAGTCACAACTGTGGCAACAGTATCTCGGCTTCTGGATGTTATTTTTCTGTCCTGTGACAATGGGAACTGACATTTGAGAGCCAGCACTGCTAGGAGACTCACATTCTTACCAGATAATTCTTCCTTTTTATCAACAAGCCAACATAGTGTTGGCATAGCATTTTGAGTTGTCTGTCCCTTTACCATCTTCAACACTTGATTTATTTTGCTGTTAAGGTTGTATTCAACTCAGCTAGGATAGAAGTTAATGTTGGCACACAAGGCAACATTTGTACTTATTACTACTGGATTTACTTTTCCACCTTATATAAAGATGGACAATGTGTCTCCACTCCCTGCATCTGTACAACAATAAAGCCATAATATGCTGGATTCAAGCACTGCCATCTCGCACAGAGTGGTGCCAACTTATTCTTTCTCTCAACTTGTCAAATACAGACGCTTGGTCAGTGGCACGTCACGTCAAAAAATGATACTTTAGGTAGCTCTCCTGTGTTGATATTGGACCTTCAAGGACAGTGTGTCAACTTATGCTTGTTACATGCATGGTGTCTTTTCAGAATAAAAGCCAGTTTCTGCAGGAAATGTACAGTTTCTTCTTGTTAAATACAATCTTTGAAAATAAACTCAGAACAGAGTTAAAAAATTTAATTTTTAGGATGACTTTCTTAAGTTTAGGCAACAAAAGCACATGTTTCGGTTAAGAAAAAAACATCATGATTTGGCTGAAAATAACTACACCTTTTACTAACATAATATAAAGTCATGTGACATACGTCACTAACTTAGTATGCTACACATACAAGCACACTATGTCTTTATATAAATATCTCGACTGACTTTTGGTTTTACACTGGACAAAAACAGCTGGCTTCTGGGTGAAAGTCAAGAGTTTGTTTGAACTAAAATGTGAACTTCTTGCTATCATCACTATGGTAATTGCCTGGTGTGTCAACAAATGCTGCTGACTTGGTCTTTTCATACCGCCGTTATAGGGTGGGACGGGCCACTGAACAAGCATCATTAACTGATGAGTTGAGAGTATGACTGTGTTGCATATTGAAATCCCACCCATACATCAACTCGACACCATTGGCCCAACTCAATTGCGAGCACACCCATTAAGACACACAACTGTCAATCAAACTGTCAAAGTTCCTTTATCGCGTCAAATAACTAGTTAGATAACTAGTTAAAACTAAGCTTACAAAAAATTGAACATCCGTGTCTCATTCACGAACACTGACTGGGCGGGCTTTATGGATTAGACTGCAGTTAGCCACCAATCAAGAATTTTGGCTTCATTTTTAGGGAGCTGTCAGATCTGTCCATGGTCCATCCCAATCCTCAACAGATGCAATATATTAACACAGTAATTTCCCAACTGGTTGGTCACAGTCCAAAAGTGGAATTCTTGGCACAGTTTTTTTTTTCTGTTTATTCTTTCAATATGTTTTGTTTCTGTTTAAGTTATAAGGCAAGATATTGTTTACATTTTGTAGAATCAAATTGAATATGTGGTAATTTATCTCATGCATGAACCTTGAACTGATGACTATGGAGCAGCTGAGAACCACTGTATTAATAAGTAGTCCAGTGCCTACTTATGTGACATATTCCCAGCTGCCATGGCGCCCAAAAGCCTGTTAAGACTGTGGACAGAAATAGGTACAGAAATAGACAGTACATATACTTTTGAATATTTTCTGTTAGATAACATTTCTGAGGGTGGAACTTAATCCTCAAATCTTAATATGAAAGATATGACTACATCTTTACATTGTTTTACATTAAATATTACTTTACAAATGTCAAACTGCGCAAGTACAACGACAAAATTAACAACCATAGCAATTATAATACTGTTTCTTTTCACCTGCCCAAGTGGCTTTCTACCATGTGAGCACCTGATCTCTTGAGCATTACCACATCGCCAACAAAGAGGAAAATAAGAGAGAAAAAAAATCAGCACGAGCTGGGGAGTATCTCTGAAGCCGAGCAAATAGGATTTCATGTTCCTGAGCGCACAGGCATAAATGACGGGAAGATCACATCTCTCCATGCACAAATGCCAAATATTTTTTCTCCTTTCTTTGTAAACAAACACGCTGCAGACATTTCACGTGTCATGCTTGCTGACAAACCATACAGGGATTCTTCTCCTGTTTGGGTTTTCTGGCTCTCTGACATTTCTTTGCATTGTTAATGATAGCAGTCGCACAGCTACGTGGTGGTCATATCTAGCTCTAATAATAAATCTCCCGCCTGTGATGATATGACTACACCATAAGGAACTATGAGTCAGTTCACATGTAGCTTGTTTTGTTTACAGTGAAGGAGGGCTGTGCTGTAATAATCAAGGAAAACAAGAAGCTAAGAAATGTTTGAAACATTCAAAACATAACAAATGTAAATAGTGGAATCTTAGATTGCAAGGATTTTAAGACATTTACTATTTCATTTCATTTTTTATTTTGATTCATTTTGACTTGAGATCATTTGAAATATTAAATATCTTTAATACTACATACCAAATGGGCTATAGAAGTGCATTTAAGGTGCAGTGTAAAAGGCCATTTAATTAATTTGATTAAAAACAACAAAATAAAGAAGTTAAACCCAATTATATTTAAAGTTATCTTTTCTTCCATTATATTGTATTATACCAGAAAATAGAAATAAAGCAATTATGAAACTATTCCAAACTGCAAACTAAATCACGGGCTATGTAAAATCCCACCATGCTGTAATCTTAAAAATAAAACATAGCAGGTAAAAAGAAATATGTATAATTCACTATCATGCCCTCACACATTAGTCCTTTTTACTGTGCGCATCATTCAGTAATATCAAACCATTTTGGCAGAGTGTGTGTTGTTCTGATAAGCAAAGGCGATGTTTAAATGAACCACTGACTTTGTTGAGTGGAATAATACAAATACTCGTACTTTAGCTGAGTTCAAGAGTCAAACTCTGAACCTTGCATGATCATCCACCACTTTGCAAAGTGTGCTAAACCACCAGTGCAAATTCCTGGGAAACTTTCTGTAAAGCGGGGGCCCTTCTGTGGGGAGTTTACATGTTCTCCCCATGTCTGTGTGGGTTCTCTCTGGGGTCTCCAGCTTCCTCCCACACTCCAAAAACATGCAGGTCAGGTTGACTGGTGACTCTAAATTGGCTCCAGCCCCCCCAAGACTCTTGCGAGGACAAATGGTTAGGGAAAATGAATGAATGAATGAACTTTCTGTAAAATTCTACATCTGCATATCCTCTGGCTCTACATGCTAATGTAAAACCAGAAGTTCATTTCTCACTATATCCAAGACTGGTGGGAGTTACAGTTCATGTTTAGCTGTGCTGGAATCCCTTTGAATCACCTTTTGTTTTTACAACTTGTTTAACCAATCCTCTCTTCTCTCTATTGAAATCGCACACTATGTCGACACCTTGAGCAGGTAGACCAGTCCCTAGTCACTCACTCTAGTTTCCCTGCAAGTGAGTGACCTGCCATTACACCTACATTTGTTTAAATACTGAGAGCCCGCAGGGCCTTTTTTATTCCGTTTTTCCAATTGGATCTGAATCAAGGACAAGTAAGCCCCTGTGTATTGTACAAGCAATTTTATGTCACGACAGCAATGGTGTTACCATTTCAGTAGCTCTCATGAGAATTCATATGTATCACAAAACAAAAGCAACACAAGTTAATTCTTATTATTTACAGTGATTATTTGTATAAAGACTACATATTTCAGTTGTAAAGAAATTCCTTAACACTTGTAAAGCACCAAGACTGATATGTTCTCTTCTACATTTGACTCTATATGTTTTAGACAAAATGAATCATGGCCTCTCTGCCAAGCTGTAGATCTTCAGGCTACTTAACACTGTAAGGTGCTATGATGGTTGTGGCCTCACAGCAAGTAGCGGGAAAGTCCAACAATTCAGAAATTCAACACATACATCACATGATAAGCTTTTATATTTTGAAATTTCATCCACAAGAAACGTGCAATTAAATCCTCTGTGGACAAACCAAATGCCTGAAAAATGCTAGAACTGCCACAGGTGACACACCATCCATTAACTCCTTCACTTCAAATCACTGATGGGTTACATCTGACATTATTAAGCAGCAGATACATTGAAACTTCACATTTCAATAACACTGCTGTGGTTAGCATATGGTTAGATTTAGGTTTAAAATACCTGGTTTTGGGGAAACAATCTCAACTGGACAAGCAGAAATGTCCTGGTAAAAAAACAACTGCCTTTCATGGCCCTACCTCAGGAAGAAAAACAGCAATGTCTCTGTGAAAAAACACTGCTTTTTGTGCCACTATCCTGGCAGGAAAAGCAGTGATGTCTCAGAAACGCAGCTTCAGAATACCCACAAAAGCTGCTGGAAACACAGCAACGGCTCCCTAAATTACAACCAGTTTTGCTGTTTGTTGGTTTCAAACAGTGGTTTGTAGCTTGGCAGACGGAAGTGACACATCATCCATCACCTCATTCATCCCCTAAAGACAGTCAGCTCATGTATTACGTCATCTTAGTAACAATGATATGATGCGTATAAAATGTACAAATGTAACATATGCATAGACGAAATGTACTGAACATAAACACAATATATTGTTACCATCATACTACTATGAAGGACCTGCAATCTGACCCTCATCCTTCATTCTCTTTGCATATAATAAAGTTCTGCCTCCATTTGTGTGTGGCAAAGGTTTGTAAAAAAGATTGGGGCAGTGTTTTATCTCTGCATAGCTCATACGAGATGATCAAGTCCAACGCAATTATTTCCATGAAGTAACACAAGAAAGACTTGGCTAAGATGAATTGTGCTGGGAAGAAAATTCTGAGCTCACAAAATTAAGTTTTATGCAGGGTAATTGAGTCCCAGGCGATGATGACATGAGAGGTCATTACAAACAGATCACATGCTTTCCTAAACTGAATCGAAGTTACTGTGAAAGACTGCTGATAGATAATAATTTGATAATTTTATCAGATAACATAATGTCTTTGGGAATGTTTTACTTCCAGGCAGGCAGAAAACAGAAGTGACATCACATAATGACACTCATAGTTTCTATGATTACATGCAGCGGACTAAAACTGTCTCTGTTCATGTCATAAGACTGTGGTTATTGATTTTCCAATCAAAATTATGTTCAATGACGGACTTTAATCATCTCCTTTAAGCTGGACCTTCCGTTAGTTGGATTTAGCTTCACGATAGATCCCTGCAACAATGCACAAGTGTACAGTTTTCACTGGAGAATGTCGTTCTTGGCCCCCGTGGCGAGAGTGCTAACTAATGATGCCAGTATTGATTGGTTGATTCTGTTAGGTATGAGGAGCAACTTTTGACAGACTTTTAGACTCTAAGTCCTCTTATGACTGTGTGTGTCATTTAGGATTTACAACTCTCCTGAGTTTGAAAAATATTCTTGTTTGAATTAATGATGGAAAATCTCAAGAGGGAAATACCCATTTAATACAATTAATATACAGCAGCAGCCTTCGCTGCTACAACTTCTGAATGGCATATCTTAGACAACCATTACTATAAGTACAAATCAGTTGAAGTAGTTGACCAAAGTTAAACGTTACTTCATCTGAGCTTATGAGTTCTTGAACTAATGAGCAAGTGCACAGAAATAATCACCACTCTTCTCTTGCATAACTGCTGGGTCTTTATGCAATTTCAAGGCCTTTTACCTGGAAAACAGCCTGTATTGAGAGTTTCAGATCGCAGCTGCAGCTTGCCAACTTGTGAAGAGTGAATTGCTCTCTGCTGGCCAAAACACATATTTGGCCAGGAAATTATCATTGAGAGTTATTGACCTTGGATAACACTCAGCTATTCGGCCTTAAGGGTCTTAATACTTGGAAACATCTCGATACAAGGGTGTATGCTTACTGACACAATGCATTTAAGAATCAGCCAAATCTCCCAAGTAATGGAGATTGTTCAAATCAAAAAAATTTGGAAAAGGAAAGATGGATGTTGCAAGAAAATGAAAAAAACGTGCCAACACACTTGGGAGAGCTTCACTTTCGGAGCTAAAGTCTTTGTGAAATGAGAGCTCTTAAATCTAAAAAATTCACTAAAAGTTTCATTGTCTGCTTATTGAACTACAATTGAAATATATTAAAATACAAAAAGTATTGCACGAATGATTGTAGGTTATTTTTTATAGTAAAACTAAAAAAATGCACTTAAAGTGGGGAATCAGGCGATGGACAAAACCGAGCTAACAGCACATGTATTAAATGTTAATAATGTGGTATTTTCATCTCAACCCTTTAGCCAGTTTATTATTCATTTATTGTCGTGATCACAGGTATCCACCCCACGGCAGAGACAGCTTTCCAAAGGATGTATGGGTGTGAAGCCAAAGACAATTTTCCACAAGTGTACTATAAAGATGTCTATTGTTTTCTAACATTTTAAAAGTCTGAAAATTTCTAACATTAGAAAATATAACCACCCTTAGTACAGTAACAACAACCTTTGTGCATATCTAAACAGCAAGAATACTATAATACTTGATCATCTTTTTGTTTTGGTTTTTCTCATTTTGTCCCAGTTTTTGTATATTTTGTCTAAGAGTCTATAAATACATATGTAAATACCTGGGACTCCTGTTTAACATGCAAACAGATTTTTTATGTATGTGTTTTGTTTACTATGTTTATGCAAACATTATTTATCAAACAAAAAAAGGTTATAATCAGGCAACTGTGGCTCTAGGGGTAGAGCGGGCTGTCAACTGATCAGAAAATTGGTGGTTTGATCCTTGGCTCCTGCATTCAACATGTCGAAGTATTCTTGTGGTGAAGCAAATATAATTTCGTTTGACTTCAATTTTTAATAAAACAAAACTATTAAACCAATCTGCATATTTAATCAGCAAAAAAAAAAAGCCTGTCTTCAGCCAGACCATAAAATGTATTTATTTACTTGTTTGTTTATTTATTTGTTTATTCAGTCATTCTCCCTGATTTGTGGAAACAGCATGAGAGAAGGGCTGCACTTGTGATTCTGGAAATCAATCATTTCCTCCTAAGTTATTACAAAACTATTTGCATGATTTTTCACAAGATAAGTCATTGGTCTTTGACTGCATTTGTATCTGTGTATCTCCTGTCAGACCAAATTATGAACTCTTCAGTAGTTTTAGAAACGAGTTTTAGTTATTGCAAATGAAAATGGAGCTAAATGAATACTGTACTTTATTTCTTTTTGACTATAGAACAGTCTTCTCAACCTTTTCATCCCCAGGCTATTCCATTTAGCTCTGTTTTAAATTTAAATGTATTTCATAATAGCCATTATTATGTTGTTGTATTGATTTATTGTATTGAGTATCTTAGTTTTGTAACATAGAGTATATAGAAGTTCTGTAAAGTGCACAGAAAGGCTCGTCACATAAAGCTGAATATTATTTATGATCATATTTAATTATATTAGTATCATATTTGCCAGCCTTGGGTTTTTCTCTGAAGGGAAAGCAGAAAGAAGAAAAAGCTCAATAATGAAAATAGAAAACGGTGGCAATGTGAACCATCACATTAGTGCCAGTCCTAATTGAGGTTGGACTTTATAATTCTCATATTGCATACAAAATATAAAACGTGTGAATACCCTTGAAGTAATTCTAAGCGTGAAGAATCAATTTTCTTTTAGAGCAGTTACAAAGTGCTCCTCTGATATCTGGCCTAATTACTGTAAATAATTATCATGATTAATAAAGGTGACCTTTCTGTTGCTCTGATAATAACACTTCTTTTCAAAAGAAGACAGAAACCTGCACTTACCAATTAATTTTACTCCAGACTACTTGAAAACTCTTTTTTTTTTTACTGGCTCAAACAACTGAATCTATAATTCTTGCTGCAGTTAATTAAGACCAAATTTCAATTAATGGTCTGACAGTCTTGAATGACCAGAGGGTAGTTATTGTCAAAAGCTTGGCCTGGATTTTATTACATCTTATATGTTTTAGCCTGGTATTGCATTTTGAATGGAGTCGGAGAGACTGAATTTTCTCTTGTCAGGAGGATGTTAAACTTAAAAAATGAAAAACACTGATACACATTTTCCCCACATAATCCAATTTATAAATACCTGGCATATTGACCTGTAAACTACATTAACTCTCTGTGCTACTTTATAATAAACATCACATGAGGCTCATATCTACCGCTATATATTAAGAGGTCTTTTTTATCATCTATTCAACATACATTACGTGTGATACTGAGCAAAACTTCTTGATCTCAGTGGGCTGCTACTCGTTGACAGAGGCATCCATTATTCTCAAAGACGTCAAAGTGGGAAACCTTTGTAGCAGCGTCACTCAAGTGAACCACTTAACCTGCAAGTAAACAGCCTTGTACATATCTAAATGGTCCAATTCTTTGGTCCAGACTGAAATATATTAACAGCAGTCAGCTGGACTGACAGATTATTTTATATGAACATTCATTTTCCCAGTAGAAGAATCACATTGACTTTGGAGATTTTTTTGACTTTCCTCTAGTACCAGTAATATGTTGATATATTTGTTGTTTTTTAGTGAAATATCTAAACATCTATACGATGGTTGGTACAAACACTCACTGTCCCGATGCTCCCCCCAAATGGAGTAAAAAAAATCATCCATCATAGGGAGGGAGAAGTCTTGATATAATTTACAAATGTCATACTTTCATTCAAAAAATTTTAAGTTACAGAATAGTCGTGCCAAGAATGAAAAAGAAAACAAGGGAGAGATTTTTCAAACCCTAGAATGAATGTAAATAAGAGGTCTAAGAAAACTGATCTTCATCTTCAAATCCAAAATATTACACTACTAGTGTGGTTTAAGTTGTCCTATCTCATCTCCTCACCCCCAAAATCACATAAACTTTCTAGTTAACAAACACAACACGTTTTGCTTTCCCCCCTCCCACCTCTACTGAAATTCAATCTCCTTCATGTTGCCGGTTTTCAGCTTATGGCCCGTCAGACACTACAGTGGCTCCATTTTTCAGTTTATAAACATATTTTATGTTAATCATGTTGTCATATTGCTTATTGCAAATGCAATGCAAGTTGGATTTAGCAATGTGATGCCACCCATACAAGTTGATGATGTATGCAACTTTTTATTTGTCAGAAAGTGACTAACGACAAATGCTGATTTAACTGGTTTGCATAAAATCAACCTGGTCTAGCTTGTACACCGAACTGGACTGGCAAAACATTAACCGTCAGCTTTAGTCTTGTTTATTTACTATACTTACTGCTCTCTCTTTATTCAAAATCTCATCAGATTTGTCAGCAACACTGATACTAAGAATTTGCTAGTCACCTTCAAGGCTGACCAGTAAATTGTGCTGGACTAGCACTTAACCACATCTCTGACCTTGTCAGCTCCCGTGATCCAGATCATTTTACAGACATGGTTAGTGTTTCATTTTCCAGACAGAGGTGTCACATTTCATTCATTCCATGTGTTACAATACTTGAGCTGAACATAATCGAAGTAAGGTTATTTTAATATTGGTAAATGTGAGAACAACCTCTCAAATACCAAGAGCAGTGGTCAACTAATTACCAATATATAAAAGATGTTTTGTGGCAAAAAGTTAGCACCATCCACTTCCCAAATGCTGGTGAAATATGCAAATCGCTGGTAGGTCTGCTTCCCTCACCAGCCAAAGTAATGTTGAACATTCTCTAGCCATTTGGTCAGTAGACAGTACAGATAATGTTGCACCGTGATGTGTGTTAAAGTATTTGAGCTTGTATGCGTGGGTGGAGAGAGCACTATAGTGGCAGATGACATCACCATGGTCTAACAAAACGCCTTTTGTATTTGCAGGGAAACAACATCTGATGTCGACCTGTGATGTTTGAGATCACAAACAACCTCAAAGTCACAACACATGATATGTGCTGTACACAGTCATGTGTAGCATGTGTGTAACATAACAATCTTACATCAGATGCTGAGATTTTAATATACTTTTCCATCCTGTCCTTATCTGTCTTTCCTTCACTGTCAAACTCATCCTTTCTTTTTCTTGAGCTTGCCACTATTTGTGATGAAATATTCGTATGGAAAAAGATATTCTGTGCACAATAGTAATTTAGAGAAACTGGAGACAATTTATAATTACTTAATGAATGTATATATTTCTATGCTGTTAACTATCAAATAATACATTATTTTTCTAGCAATTAATTTTAGAATACGGAGAAACTCAATCAAGTGAATGATATCAATGTGTCTCCAGTAATGGACTCCATATAGAAATATATATAATGCAGATTTGATTTATCATGTATTTCCCTCATCAAAGATCCCCAGCACATGTTAGCAGTGTGTGCATTGTGTAGCAAAGCAAATTTCCATCTCATTGTTATTCACAATTTAAAGCCAGCACTTCTCTATATCACAATAGATACTTGAAATGACTGCAAGGTTTGTTTTGTTTAGTTCTCTCCAATATTCATTACCTGCATAAGATACAGTGGAACAGACAAATGTGTGTGTGCGTGTGTGTGTGTGTGTGTGTGTGTGTGTGTGTGTGTGTGTGTGTGTGTGTGTGTGTCTTCAGCCAATTATGATAATGTTGTTTTCTGTCCTGTTTGTTACTGTGAACAGACTGCCAGAGTGGACAAACAATCCTTCTACATGTTTCAGTCTTTTCTCTGTATTTGTGAATAATTATTTGAGAATTGGGGGCAAACCAAACAATGATCAGTATCTGATACGTTGAGGCTCCATTTTAATTTTACATCCAAAAAGATTATTTTGTTCGCAGTAAATCATTTTCATGTATGTATTTAGAAGTCTGTGTATGGTTGGGCAAATAGTTTTTGTTTTGTTTGATGTGGTGATGGTCTCCTGTTGTACAAACTATACTAATTTACCCAAAATATTTTGCCAGTATTATGAAAATTCCCCACTATTGTGTTCCTCAGTAGGTTTGGTTTAGTATTACATAAAGAATATGCATGAAAGAAAATGACAAATGGGAATGGTTACTGGCTCACAATTTTAAGCTTTCTCATTGTTGGCTGTCTGACTTTCTCCCCTTGGACACATTTAAGCTGTAGCCAAAGAACATTGTTTTGTTAATATTCAGCCAACCGGTCTGTTATGAATTATTATGCATTGCAGAATATGTTTTTTAAGGTTACTGGACAAGTTTTTGGGACAGGAAAGTACATGGTGGTATGAAACATTTCTGGAGAAAAACAAGAACCTAAAATCATTAACTCTAAATGGTTTCTGTTGGGGCAACCTGGTCCCACTCCCAATTTGTCAAATACACACACTTGGTCAGTGGCCCTTGATGTAAGATATTTATTCACAGAGGCACCCTTTGCTGGCTGTATGAGATGCATCAGGTGGCAAAGATTTTTGATTCTCAAAGCAACAGCCACAGAGCAAGAAACTGCTTAGAGCAAGGGAAATGGAGGTTGAAGGGTCAAGCAAACTCTGGACTTATACCCAGGAAACTACTGTGTCCTGTGTGAAGTCAAAAGTCCACAAAGTAATTTTGATAGTACCATGTGCTTTTTGATACATTGTTTTGATAATATACTTTTTGATAACATACATTGTTGATGTGTGGTTTAAGAACACTGATAAAGTTTATTGTATAAACATCCTGGATATGGTTCAGATATGGTTAATCTTACAGTTATTTGGGGTAAACGTCATACTTGTAAGTGGAAATGATGTACTCCCTCTTTCATTGTGCTCATATATACTTTACCAACTTCTTCAAGTCACTAAAACACATGGTAAAATTGAATTGCAAGGCTTAAAGACTGTATAAATCTTTACCTAGGTTCTTACTGTTTAAATGTTCCAAAGGCACTCATTTTAATCCAATCCGTGACATCTTTTTTTCTGAACCTAATCACATGCTTTGCTGCAAAAACACGAGGAAGCACTTACTTTCTAGTTTATTTTGAAAAGAGAGAGCATGCATTTAACAAGCGGAAACTGTACATTTAATGTGAAAACAACAAGCCCTGAGCGCCGTTTACCCTTTATACACCAAATTTAGCATGTGTGCAGGTTTTGTAAACACGGGAAAACAAACTAAAATTGGCTATAGATCCCTTTCCCATCACTATCAGACTAGAGCTATCTACAGTTACTTCTTTATGACTCTTTCTTATTTTGTCTCTCTTTCAAACTCAGGCAGACTAATTTGGAATGATGTATGAACTGCTTTTTCTGAGACAAACGGTATTTTGTGATGATGCATGATTGCAACTCATCGGTTAAGGGGATAAAATTAGCGTGTTTATCCAGGTGTTGTATGTTCATCAATGCCAATCAAATCCAGAGCCAATAATACCCATGACTACTTTAAAGTCATTTAACACAGGTGTCAACTGTGGTTGTCAACTTTCCCATTACATACAAAAGCCAGACATTAACGGGTGTTAGTGGGTATTGTTTGGCAGATGTTCAATGTTGTGAGTGAGAATGTATTGGTTTGGGATTGGAAAATGTTAAAATTTCAAAACACAATTTGAATCAACAGCTGTATTGCTAAAGGGAGGCGAGCCTCATATTGTGAAATTACTTTTAAATGGGCAGAATTGCTGCAAGACAGTTAAACAAAACAAAATGATTACAGATATTTCCCTTTTAACTACATACACATATTGTGCAAATTCTGATTTTCTGAGACATGCATAATGTATTCTCTAAACTTAATCTACAGTCTGTTTTTCAGTTTAAATTTAATTCTAGTTTGATTTGTATCTTCTCACTGTGTTTGCTCTTTATGCACTAAAATATAACACACACAATGGTACTGAACAAAGAGTCTCATTAAGGCTTATCCTCTCTGCACGAGAACATTCAGACTAAATATTTTTGCCCAATCCATTTAACATTCAGAAACATCTGTTTTCAATCATATCTGTGTTGATGCTGATGAATCCCAATCGTTCATTAATGGAAAGCATGATAACAGGACCTTAATTATCATGCATTAACATATCCTAATGACACTGAATGAGAAGTGTCATATTAGTCAGTAGAGAACACCCACATCTGTAATCAAAAGGACCATCGAGGCATTGATGAAAGCAACAAATAAGAGCTTCAAAGAGGAAATTTAAGGTTATAATGGGTGCAAAAGGTCCAACTATCGAGCTGCTACAGGAGTATTACTGCCACACAGAAGAACAACCTATGACAGGCGATCACAGAGGGGCTGAACCGCCATTAAATCCTTTCAGAGCACCGAGCAGAGAGTTATCTTGACTTTCCAATAAAGTGTAGTATAGCAGCACAGAGAAAAGCTAAAGGCCACAGGCCACTTTCAGTCCTCCCAAACTGATGCTGGACATGTTTCAGTGTCTGGCATTATTCCAGGAGGGAACAATGACATCATACCCACCATTGAAACCTTTCACCAGCTGATCGACTCAAGGGATCAAACCAGGTCAGATTGCGGGGCTAAGAAGAGGGAAAGTGAGTCTACCCATTAGCTCAATTTCCTTGGAGTCCAAATCTTTTGGGACTTTAATTCTTTTGGGGGGGGGGGTTTACCTGTTTTTTTTTTTTTTAATACTTTGTACTAATATTAGAAGAAAAGGCATACAGTGAAGAAAAGACAGCCTTTTCCTTGTGCAATGTCAACTTCAGCAGTAATAGCCTACATGATCTGTTAACGCACACATTTTACACATGGGTAAATGTTTTATTTAAATTATGGTTAGAGATTGGAATAATTTGTTTGATGACTACATGACTTTGCACATTTTTTTCTAACATGGCATGTTCAGGTGCACAGAATAAAAGGATCTGAATTCTTTGTATTTGCCATTTGGCAAATCTCTGCATGTTCAGCCTGCATATTGAGTTGGAATTAGCTACCTGAGGGAAAAGCAGAGGAATGGGAGCACATTTTAAAGTTCACCTCCCCACATTAAATGATAACAAAAGTGTTTAATTCATGCGCTATTACATTACAGTAAAAAAACATTTTATTATCCCTTCATGAAATCAACTTAAATGTGCATTATCTACAATGAGACAGCAAAAATGTGTCAGTAGTTTTTACAAAATAATTTATACAGCGGCTTCGATTCAATAAATTTGGTTGCCTTCAGCCATTGTGGTGAACTTTCCATATCAATGAGTATAAATGCTTTATAGCAACATTGAATCTATTTGTGCATCAAAGTGATTAAGTAACTTAATTATAAAAAAAGGCATTAAATTCATCGTGTTAGCCTCAGACAGATGTCCCCAGCTGGCTATTTGATTTACAAACAGTTTCTGAATCAAATTTTCAGAGGATTTACTATATCAAATGTACACTATGTGTCTGATTGGAAATTAGCATTTCAGGACCTCAGGTTACCTTGTCTTAAGGTCAGTGGGTTTTGGTTAGAAGCCTGAAATAAGCTCTGTGGTTAACACAAGCTTAAGAGACTTCTAGGTTTTGACATAAACTACGTCTGTAAAATACCCAACCTACAAACTTTGAAACTTTTATGTATCTTAAAAAAGGTGGTGCTGACCAATGCCTAAATGATACTACAGAACATCATCATGCCATACAGTGCTGAAAACGGCTTTACAGCCTTATAGCAGTGGTGATACAACTGTGCCGTAGTTTGTTTAAAGCCTAACTTTAGCCTTTTACTTCTGGCGATTGCATTAAGTATCATAAACATTTGTTTACCACAGATTATTTCTGCATTGATCCAAAATCCATTGGATTGGAAACCAGAGCGACATTAGCTTCTGGATTGGCCTATTGAGAAACCTCATTCCAGGGGCCTCTATTAACTTGAAGAGACACAAAACAACAAAAAAGAAGTAAAACCAGCATAAAGTCTAAATGTCTTGCATCTATGTAGGAGAGGAGGTGGGGTCTTTTGCATATCTAGGGGCCCATTGTCTCATAATATGCCCATGATCACTGATCTCTACTTTGGGCCCATTATGTCCACACCACGTATTTGTTACTGTTTAATCTGTTACTACATCACTGATGCACAACACGGGTAGCCTTCACTTATGGGGGCTTAAATGAGCTTTTAGCTACATCTGGCACAATAAACATGTTCTGCATTGTCCCTGTTGAGTGAACATTAGAAATCCCAATTTATGTGGATATTATGACACAAAAGTACATACACAGTTACAAGTTTTTATCTGTTTTTATCAGCTCTGTCTACTAACTCTCCAGTGCAATTAGCTAGACTATTGCTCATGTTGCATCGCATACTGTACCTCAGGTTACAGTGCAATACATTACCTGCTTTTCCATTTGTTTTATTAGCATCAATAAAATATTCAAAGTTGTTTGCATCTTAAAATAGTGAGATAATTCTGGTAGGCATAGCCAGTTTTAAAACTAAGGTCACTTGAGTAATCGCTTTAAAAACAGATTTACTGCAATTACTCAGGGCCTTTATTGACATTTCAAAACTGTCAAAGTGAATGGATAAAAAGACACTTAACTCTGACATTTGAAGGCTATCTAAATTTGCTTTCTGAGTGCTAAAATATTTTTTTTTCTTGGGATGCACAAGGAGATTTAAATGAACTGTTTAGAGAAACAAGCATATACATATGCATATTGATTAATGGAAGGTCAGTTCAGACATGATTGTTCATCAATCAAAATCAAATTCACTTTAAAACTCTGAGCGGGAGCAAACAGATGAGTGAATACATGAATACCAAAGGCCTTGATCCCCAGGCAATATCACTCCACTTTGATGACAATGCATTTTCAGGTGATGACATTGTGCACAATGATACTGTACGGAGCAAGGAGACCAGGTGGTAAAATCCATTCTCCCCCCATACATGATGCATATCACACTGGAGCTGACAGCATCAATACAGGGGGCTCGTAATTAAAGCCCTCTGTTGTAGGATATAGAGGAACGGGAGGCAAGTTTCACACAGCCCATCAATCACACAGTGGCAGCTCATTTAAAACATCTTTAAAATTAAAGTTGCACCAGCCGCTGCCTTTTACAAAGAGCAATTGTTTTCTGACAGCTAAGTGAATCTCTGCTGAAATCTCTGTGAGAAAGGTTGAGTGTAGAGGACTTTTATGCAGAGAGCTGACAGACTGAATTGAGAAGGAGCCCATTCTCTGTTCTCAAAGAAATAACTCCGGCTGTACTTGATGCTCTGTGATAGCAGCAGAGAGAGGGGTCACATATTTGCCTTGGATAACGGGCTTTTAGACATAATGGCACACAGCCAGCAAGCCAAAACAGAGAAATTTCGCAATTCAGCATCTGTTGTATTAGAAGATGCTTGATGGTGTCCAAACGTACCATCTGGCTCTGTAAATAAAGGATGAGTGGATATCGATGCCAGTTTCCTCTGCAGATTTGTAAGTTAGTTGAAAGATAATTTGTATCCAATAAAGCGTAATGAAGGAATGTTTTCACTGAGACATTTTGCCAAACACTGTGCACCTCAGTAAAAAACAAAACGATGAAAAATACTAGTGTGTGTTGAAGCAAACAAAGGTACCATCCTATGCTACTGTGACTCCATGTATGCACAATTACTGCCATAATGCACTGTGACAATCTAGGTTTTTAAAGCATGAATTCGAAGCATAATAAATGACACCTTATCTGATTTAACTGTACATCTGATGGATAATGATTCGTTATTACTATTAGCTCATCTATCCACAAGAGCAGCATGATGATTCACACACAGCAGGCACATGTTGTCATTTCTCACATGAACTGCCATCATTAAAGCATGATGCCGTGTACCCTGAATTTATATTGTACTGTGCAACCCTTAAGTCCCCATAGTAGAGGGAGAAATACTGTGTGTGTGTCAGTGACAGGACAAATAACTGAGATGCATTAATAAGAGGCTTTTTGCTTTTTTTCTATCTGTATGTTACTACTAGAGATGCAGAGAAGCTACATGACAAAAATAACTTGTGCTGTATGTTAAACAGGCTCCCTGAAGGCAGGCAGTGATTGGTAATTCCAGTGACACTGTCAAAACCAGCACAAGATTTGTCCTCCGTAACATTCTGTTCTTTTCTGTCTCAGGCTTAGTTCATAATGCATACTATAGCGGCTCACTAAATTTTAGATGTAAATCTATGTTAGTCAAATATACAAGACTAGTGCGGTATACAGCACTGTCGATAAAAAGTGGTTCTGATTTTCTTGTAGACTCTCTGGAGGTTGATGACTGATTATGGGGATAAATAACAAGTATGCAGTGTAATCACCTGGCCTGGCCATCAATACTGTAAATGTGGATGGAGTCAAGATACTGCTGGTGAGTGAAGGTGGTGGTCTAAAACAGATGGTTTAGATCTTATCAACTGTGTTTCTGCTTATCAATTTTAGCCGTCAGCAAACAGTATTTCATATTCTCTCCATATTGTTTAGCGAAAACAATATACGATAACTTATACTACTAGTTTATGTATGTGTAACCATGTATGGAAGCTTAGTAGCTAAGGTCACTTGTGTTATTGCTCTAAAAACAGCTTTCACTAGAATTATTCAGTGACTTAATTGCCATTTCCAAAACTGTTAAAGTGAATGGATAAAACAAACCTTAACTTTTTCATTTGAAGGCTATCAGTATAATTCTCAAAGTCAGTATAATTCTGAGTACTCATACGTAAATTAGGTAGATCTAATTTTATAATAGTTTATCACTACAATCGAGACGGGACATTGTCTTTTTTACTGCACTACATATATTTTGCAGCCATAACTGGTTGCTTTTCAGATTCAAATTTCAAAAACCTATAAGCATATAAAATACAATACATTTTTAAACCCCATACGCACCAAACATCAGAGAACTAGTGGTGATGAACTATCTGTTTTATCACTTTGGCCAAAAAGTTCCAATTGTTTACCAGTGAGCACATAAACAACACAACAGTTGAAAGAACAAATGAAAGTTACTGTGCGCTGGTGAACAATAACACAAACATTTACAAACGCTCTCTGCTAAAGAGCTCAATGGTGAAAAAAAAAAATTACCTTACATAACAAGTTTGTTTCAATCTCACTCCCACTTGATTTAAACAGTTCGCCTTCCTCACTTCAATTTCTCTTCTTGTCTGCTGAGCTGAACTACCAACAACAGTTATTCCATTCACTGACGGGCTCCGCTGTCTCCGACATTGATTTAACAAGTTAGATCAGCTCAAAAAAAGCCAACAAGAGGGTCAACAAGGACCAACTAGTGCCAACGGTGAGGAAAACACCGCAAAAACTACAACATGAACCACTGGCCTGGTATGTCAGGTCCCTTATACAGTAAACTGAACCACCTAACAGTGTGTTTAATACTTCTATAGTATAATACACAATGATGTAAACACTGACAGCCAATTTTAATTGCAGAAAATATTGCACTTTTATTCTTTAAGTACATTTTACTGATAATACTGACATACTTTTACTTACTTAAGATTTTGATTGCAGAACTTTTACTTGTTATGGACTATTTTTATTTTTTATTCAAGTAAAAGATCTGAATACTTTTTCCACCACTGGCCAAATCAAAAAAGAATTAATAAGCAGAATCATAGAGGCATGTTTTGTACATTTCCTGCTGATATAAATTTGGAAAAGGCTCCAATTCAAAGTTGATCTTCTGTACCCAAACCTTTAGTGTTATGTTGGCGGCAGCATCAGAAGCAGCAGGCGGCACGATAAAAGAACATCTAAATCATTTACAGAGAACACTGATTTGTGATTGCCTCGGGTGTGGATAAGACAGGCCAATGATAGTTTAAGACTTGTTGAATGATGGCGTGAACCAGGAGGGAGCTGCCTTTTAAATAAAGGACGGTGGTAAATTATATGAGAGGGCTGGAGCCAAAAGGCACAGCTTCGGCATAATAATGAAATAAAAGAAGAGGAGGAAAAAGGAAGTGGCCTTTGTGACTCATGTCTCATAAAGCTCCTTCTTCTCCTATACTTATTACCACTTTCATAGATCTCCAGCACTACCAAATATGGCCCAAACAATATTCTCAATATCTGTGTGTGAGACAAGAGACATGTTAACTCTTACCTAGCCAGCTTGACATTAAAAGACACTCTGAACATGGTTATAAAGATGAACTCATAGATGTATTAAAGTTTGTGCCATCTAACACAGTGATCATGTTTCAGTGACTTCCTCATCTGCACTGTGCGACTGCAAAATCACTGAAGCTCTGATAACAAATTGTCTAATCCAATCCAAGTGCCAGAACATCAGCATTTTCTGACAACCTCATCAAAAAGAGGAAACCAACAAAGCAGGAAAAATATTGGCTAGAAAATGGGCATTAATAATGAGCACCAGCAGAGAAGACGACACACGGCGCAATGAATGTGAATGATTTGGACGGCTGTGACCGGGCAAGCCTACAAAGTCTGCTGGTTTTGAATCTTCCCCTGCTCTGTGTCAAAAACAACAAGTCTCAGCTCTGCTAGCATGCAAGTTCTTTAAAGAGAGAGGCAATCTGCTCTCACATTCATCACTCCTGCCTGCCATCAGCCGCCTGTACGACAAGGGTGGAGGCAGAAGAGAGCATGCAACGTGGGCCCGTCAGTGGAGATGTGGACCTCAGTGAATGATGATCGCCTGGTTTCTGTCTTCTCTTACATTTAGGAGATCAAATTTTTGTAACATCATTGTACAGTTTTAAAATTTGGGCTTCTAATTAAGGGCATTATATTTAATTATGTATATAATAATAAAGACGATCTATATGTTAATTTTCAGGCTCGTATCTGTATTTAATTTATCTACTTGAACATAATGGTCAAAAAATACATTTTCCTCAAACTGTCTGCGCTGGAAAACATGTATTCACCCTCTATCCTTAGAAGCTGAAAAATGAAGCCAATGCAGAAAAACTGCAATTCCTCAAAAGACCACTTGAGGCTGGCTCCAAAGCAGAGTAAATCTCCAATGACTCCCATGTTATAATGCCCATCTTTACAGCAGAAATAAACATTTTTATAGTCTGGTGCAAAAAACAGCTTTGCCTTCTATAGCTAATTTTAAAATGACAGCTGTATGGGGGTGAATTTTTATATACAGCAATTTATCTGTTTACATTTTATAAGGCCTTAAGTTACATTATTCATAGCAATATATATTTAAGGAAGGAGCCACCTGTGAGGCTATGACTCAGATGACTCAGATCCACCCCTCGGTCCTTCACAGCTCCACCTTCTCATCCAAATATGGTCTCTTCTGGCTCCAAAAAAGACAGCAACTGCAAAAATGCTAAACTCGAAGCATCAGAATGGGAGTCCACAAACCAATGGGTTATGTCACGGTGACTACGTCCATTATTTTTACAGAGACTATATGTCTAAACTCTCCATTTAGCACGTCTCTTTAAGCCCCCCGTAGAAAAAGCCATGTTTGCTTTGATTGGTCAATGTTTCCAGGTTTTCCGTATCTCACTGCATCTCTGCACCATCATTGCAGCTGGTAGAATGATTGCAATGAAGAAGTGGGGCACTTTTTTTTACCGTGAAATGTCACCAAGTAATGTCTTCTAAATACAGTAGGGCATTTTCCAGCTGGAATATGTTTCGAAATGTTGGATAAATTAAGAAACATCAGCAACCAAGTTTACATGTTTCCCTGACGTGAGCATGTAGCTTCATGTAGCAGTGTAGGCTACATAATATAAACACTTATAGTGGTAATGTGCCTGGAGCAGATGACCTTATAAAAAAAATTCACCACACTAATAGGAACATCAATCACAGTAACACTATATATACGACACAAAATACCAAAAAGCCTAATAGGCCTAATAGGTTTATGTTATCATTTGACAGAATGTGATTTAGAAATCTTAAGCTTTATGGCAGTTTTCTGGCAGTGACCAAATGAGGCAATGTTAATGCAATATACTACATTAAGTAGATAAAGATCTTTATCAGTGCCTCTCAAAATCTGCCACAGACACGGCTAAGGTTTGGTAAAGTAAAACTATTTGGGTAAGATCAGAGAAACGGGAAAGAAACCACTGTTGACTGTCAGACCAATCATCCACCCTGATGTCCTTTCTTCTTGTCAGGAAAATGTAAATGTGTCATTTCAAACATTTGAAAACAGTCCAATGCTGTTGTTTTTCGGCAAAAGACAGGCTCTGTGATCTGGTGTCTTACAAACTAAAAACAGTCGGTGCAAATCTTTACACATTGAAAACTTAGTGACAGGAATGTCAATATATTTAGAAAAGTGAATTCAAGTTCAAAATGGAACTATGTCTGCCCTTTGCGGCAAATTTGAGGTGCCATATTATTTGAGGCTTGCAACTCCCAGACAAGGACATCTGTTTTCTCATGGGAGAAGCCAATCTTAACTCCGTTCTCCGTTGCAAAACTGACTGCACGCCATGTAAGGGCCGAGCTCTGCTTTACAACAGGAAAGAGAGGAACCGATCTGATACACCAGGATTGCTGTTAACACACCTACTGGTGATGATGTATTCTTCCTGATCCCAACCCACTTCCACCTGCACTGCTGATGAGATGTATACCTCTGTTCTCAAAAATAACATCTATAATCACTCTGTCATGTGTGCCTGTGTGTCATTCATTGTGCTTCACATAATGCCAGCTTATTTATCATAACAAGACAAGGTAACATCTACCCTAAAAATAAATGGATGTCTGAAGACAAGGTGGTATTTGAATTAAATCTACATACAATTATACCTTGAACATTTTCAAATACCTTGGCAACCTGGACAGTAATGAATACTTGTAATAGCATTTTGTATTCTAAGCACAGAGATGTAATTGAATTCAGTGATATTAAAGGTGTCTCTTGCACAGTATGCACATTACAGCATTACTGCTCATGCCCCCATCTGTGGTGTGTTTGAGTCTTTAAGTTCAGGCTTAAAGGCTCATTCTGCTTAAAACCAAAAACAAATAAATTTTAAAGTATTCAAACTTCATTTGACACATGGTCTGCAGTGACATGCAGGGTGGTCTTTCGTTGAGGTTGTGCATCAGAGAGTAATATGCAATAAAAAATACGTTTAGAAAAAGAGTTAGAGTTAAATAAGAACTAATTTAACGTATAAAAATTCAAAAATTAAAACCAATCCCTTAACCTCAATTTTGACATTAAACTTAGACCCTCGATTTGCCCTCTTTGGCACTAAAGAAGAGGATGATATGCACCTGACTCCAATGAAACAGCCCACACTGTCCTTTGCCTCTCTTTTTTTGGGACAGACTGTCAGTATAGAGTGCTCCAGGGATAACATTTTTCTGTGGGCCGACACAGAAGTTAGCCTTGCCCTGGTTCCCTCATCAAAATGCCAATAGGATTTTACCATTGGCTTTTGGATAACTGCTGAAAACAGGCTCTGTTGCAAACAAAGGTTTATGATACTAACACATTTTGTTTAATCTTCACAAATGAACACCACTTTTAGGGTTTTTCATCCTTAAATTCAAGCACCAGAGTTAAAAAGCTAACATTACACTGTAAACAACTGTGGTTTCATAAGTGAACATCCCCACAACAATGGTTTATAGCTGTTTGGCGTGGTTCACCGTAACGAAACTTGTAGTGTCATTTAGCCACTTGTTGGCAACCGCCTTTTTTAAGACACATATAAGCTTTAAAGTTCACAGTGGGGTATTTACTGAAGTATTTTATGTTGTTGAACTGAATGTTAAAGTCTCTTATTCTTGTGTTAACCACAGACCTTATAACAGGCTTCTAACCAAAAACCCATTAAAAACCCCACTGACTTTGAGATGAGGGAACCGGGAATGATAAAATGCTAACTAATTTCCGGGTTTTAGGGACACATCCCCGGGGCACTCTATTGCTAAGATGGAAAGACACTGCCCCACCTACCCACGCTCAGCGACTGAGAGACATTATGTTCTAGCTAAACCTTGAAAAGATTTGCTTTTCAGCCTGTAACTCCAATGTGTGGGGACCTTTCCTGAAATACTCAGAACCTTCAGTCAAACTGAACATTTATCATCTCGCTTATCAATTTCTAAATCTGCCTTCTCATACTTATTTTTTCATTCTTTCTGTCTTCCTATTCCAAATATAAAACTCAACTCGCGGTAACTTCCTATATTACTCCAGGGACTTTTAATATATGGAATACCAGCATACTGAATGTGCTAATTGGGGTGAGGGATGATTTGGGCATAAGACTGAATGCTCGGTTCCTATGTGGTCTGCTAAGCTGACACACTTGTTATGCACTTTGACATTTCCTATGTTTATTTTGTACATTGTTCAAAATTCAATTAAAATCATTTATACGAAAAAAATTTCAAAGATACAAAATATTAGAGTATTAAAAATACTGACGAGCATATTTTGCATTTTATTATTATCATGCAATAACGACCATTTTTTATGCCTGGCAACAATCATTTTTTTCAATGTACTGTTCAGTGACAGTACAGAGGTCGACAGTAGGTCTACTGTTGCCATATTCCTTAACTACATATCTTAATATATATAGTAACTTTTTTAATTTCTCTTGCCGCAATATAATCATTTCAAGTTATTCACTGTGACTAGACTAACTTCTCTCAAATAAATCTAAACTGCACGCTGAATTAACTTTGTCACCAGAGATGGCGCAATACCATCTCTAAATTGGGCCATTGGGGATCATTTTCCTTCAAAACCACCTACAATATCTACTGAGATTGAACTTTGAGGAGTTCTTGTCATTATCTCAAAGCACTAAAATAATTGTCCTTGAGGAAATTAATTACCTTTGTGCACTATTGCACTCTGTGTAGAAAGTGATTTAGAGTTAATGAAAGCTGAAGCACTGTCATCTCTTCCGCCGTCCCTCATTTTTCAGGCTAATAAAGTCAGTTGAATCAGTGGGTCACTGCAAGTTGCCCAGAGCATGCCGAGTTTGTGCACATGAGAATTTAACAGATTCTTTGTTTTGTCTCTTTTTCATCCCAAAATGAAAAACTGAACAAAGGAGCCCTCAGGTTATTTCTACTTTGGCCTGTGAAATTGGAGTACACAATTATCTCAGTCGTGCACACGTTTTGCCTTCTACCTGCAAAACAAGCAGCAGTTTCCACCGCCATGAAAATTAGCAATGTGAGGGGATTAATCAGTGACGGCTAATTGCATTACACTTCAAAGATTAAGATAAGATTATGAGGGATGTGACAATTCATACTGTTATCAGAGGTAATTAGCAATTAAAAAAATTCTACCGTTTTTGTATCCCAAAGCTTTTGATGAACTGAGATTCAGTGTAAGTAAATATATAAACAGTCTGAGGAAAGTTAAAGCCGGTTTGAAGCTGAAATTAGTATGAGATGTTTATTGGCTGATAAGCCTCAGTCCCTTCAAATTGCAACATAACAGCAACAACCTCCATTACCACAATAAAGAAATGCACCACACATAATCACACAAGTCCATCACGAAAGCAATCAAGCACATCAGGATATTTCAGATACAAAAAAAAAGGTGAAAAGATTAGGATGCTATTTTTAACAGCACTCTAAATTGTCAAACCCAATTGAACTGCTTTGAGAAATTTCGCTCAACTTGGGAGAAAACAGGCTTATAGACAGTGTCCTCTTTTCCCTCCTAATGTAGTGAGTGAGTGCACTGCACCCACACCCACTGCAGTTTGATCCTCTTATTTGTTGTGAATAGGGCCCATCAGCCTGAGGCTCAAGAACCGAGGGGTGAAATCCTCCACTCCCAGTGCCTGTTGTGTCTAGTAACCGAGGGGGAAATGGAGGTGAGGTGCAGCCAAAGGGGCCGCTGGCGAAGGACGACTGCCAGGCATAAACTAATTAGCACGGGCTGTGGTGAATGGGAGAACATTAGTGGGGTTGAAGTTAGTAACAGCTACAGCGAGTTAGTAGACAGTAGAATGTGAGTGTTTTGGGAGTGAGCTTAGTTGGGCAGAAATGGTGACCACTTTTTATAGTTTTTCTTTTTTTTCTGTATTTCCATCAGTGGTTTGGAGTCATGCACCCCTAGTTTCAAAAGCCCCAGGTTTTATGTCACAGGCCCTTGTAGAGGTTGCCCCATCTCATTGCTGGAGGTTGTTGCAACTGCATATCATTAATGTATTAACAGATCTGGATTCAGCCCACCAGTGAGTCTTGCTGCCAATATTTTGCAGTGCCAAACCACGGTATTGCAACAAAAAAATCCCCAATGTGCCAAGAGGCATTTTCCCCATATGTGGTCATTGGAGAGTAGTATTCTATTCAAGTGTATTCTTAAACCATAAAGATTGAATATTTCTAAAACTTTATTTATTCCTCCACTACTGTGTGTGTGCAGTGGACGGTGCAAATTGAAAGAAACCAAAATGCAGGAAATCATTGAGATCTTTCTTTGGTTGATGTGCAAGCAAATTTTATTCAAATAAACGGCTGCCATTTTGGTGTCTGGTATCAAGGTCATACTAGACATTCATACTCAGTGGTGTAAGATATCCAAGTAATACTATTTTGTTAAAGTACTTAAGTTTTTTTGGGGGAGTATCTGTACTTTATTTGCATGTTTATTATCCTGTCAACTTTCACTTCTACTCCTAAATTTCCCCAAAGCATTTTTGTTACACACTGCAAAATAGGGAAGGAACAGAAGGAGGAGGGATGGGAGGGAAGAAAAAAATGGATTTTGTTGGTTAAATCCTTCAAGCTGCAAAGGAACCAGGCTTCATTTTTAAGGCTGTGCATATTATAAATAAATAAACTTCATAATTCTTAACATTTCTCACCAACTGCTTTTGTATTAATGGCATTCACTTATACTTTTACTTTCATTACTGATAAGTACATTCAATACCATAAAATTACCTTTGATACTGAAGTACAATAAATATCTGATTATCTAAGACTTACTCAAGTGTGGCTTTCAGGTATCACACCACCATCTGTACTATATTTTAATTTATTTAATATTTTTATTTAACCAGGAATATTCCCACTGAGATTCAAAATCTCTTTTGTGACAGAGTCTTGACAAAGACAGCAGCATGAAGAGTTTTACATAAAATAACAAACAGCCTAAGAACACAACAAAACAAAATATTTTCCTATTTAGCCTAACAATAAGGCTGCAGTCACAGAGCTTTAAAAATTCTGCCGCCTCATGTTTATGCTTTTCAGATAAAGATTTTCTGTTTGGTTTTGTTTTGGCTAATATGATCCTTAAAGACACAAGAATTGCACATAAACCAAAGAACAGTGGCTTTGCAGTAAAGATAGAAATGTTATTTATCATAAAGTATCAAGAAATCTAAATGTGATTTTTGTGAATTAATAGTGTGGCAATTTACATAAAACTTTTTTGGTCATATATCTATTATTATAAAAAGCACAATAAACAATTTTATACTGATATGTTATTTCCTAGAGTGATTTAAATGTAAATAAATGCAGCAAATACCATTCTTTAATAACATTATTTGTGTTAAATTGTTCGTTTTTGTTGGCCTGACTTCATTGTGCCTCCATCCTGACTTTTAATGCCAAACATACCACCCTTTGTGTTTAGAGCATCACCGCCCTGAGCAGGTCATGAAATTAAGTGCGGAGAATGAGGCAGGAGCCCAGTAGAGTGAGAGTGGGCAGCTTAATCCAATTTATGAACATTTACTTAAGCAGTCATTTCAGTGCCTCTCAGTCCGTTGCCTAGCTGCGATGACCCAGCTTCCATTATTCACAGCTCTGATGTTCTATATTTGTCAGTAATTAATAGGTTCACAATAAGACTTAAAACATATCCTCTTGGAGAATTAAATAATTTTCATTTTGACTTGTATTATCCATGTTTCCTAGAAAAAAGGGTAGGACGCTTATATTTTGTTTAAATGTCTTCCATCTTCAAATTTAAATGTTATCAGTTACTTTTAATGACAAATTTAATCTTCAAATATAAGTTACTGGTCAAATTAACATGTCTTCTGAAGCACAAAATTCTTCTATGATTTATCTTAAAGTCCAGGTTCTTATTTCAAAACAGATCTTGATCGACCTTTTCAGAGGACTGCGCCGCATTTTCACTCATATTCAAGCCACACAGCTGGCACAAAGTTTGATGCGATGAAAGAATCCAAAAGGCCAAATCATGTTTAAGTGGCATTTTGATGACATTTCTTTGGCCTGTTTAACCTTTGGTGAGTTTCATTTTTCTTGTGCATTACATCTTATCCATGCAGACCAATTTCTCATTCCCTACACCACCAAACACTGCTTTTTTATGACTCTTCACCAATCTCTCAGCAGAGCCCGCTGGATAACTGCAATCACAAATGCATCGATACAGCTGAGAGGCAGAGAAAACTAGATGCAAAATCACTTGAACTTTTGATTTTAGTTGTTTAGTGACAGAATTGAAACGCATAAGAGTGGACTGTTTTAAATTTTTATGCATGTTAGTATCACACATACAGTGGAAGTAAGCACTGGATCTTCATTTTCCCTGCTTCTACAGGCTGTAAACATGATGTAAGCCTGCTAACTCCACAGAGGAAACAGAGGGATAAGCATTCTGGCAAAGAGCACTGTTAGTTTGGCTCAGACCAAGAGTTGTACCCTGCTCTCTGAGGTTCATCTCTGAGATAGTCTGTTTTGGACATTTAAGTATGATTTATGTTCTGTTTGGGGGTATGGGGAAATGTTTTTAGAAGTACCTAAAAAGACAAACGTGGTGATGTCTGGCAAGAGATAGTGTTTTATGAGCCTGGTGTGTGCATGTGGGTATGAGATTGCCAGAGAGCAGCACTTGTTTATCAATTTTGAGAAGTTGAGTCATTGTCAGCAGCCAAGTAAGAAGTGCTGAATTCAAGAGATAAGGTCGGTAACAACTGCAATGTTCATGAGAGCTGTTTTTATTTATGCTAGCGTCATCGCTCCTGTGATTGCAAGGTCATTCTGCCAATCTGTCGGTTCACCACTTTGGTCCAAACTGACATATCTCAATAACTAGCTGATGAATTGCCATGGAGGTTTGCACAAATATTCATGGTGTCCAGAAGATGACTTGTAAAGATGTTGGTGATCCCCTGACTTTTCCAAGGTTCAGAGTTTTCACTTACCCTGTGAAATATGTCAAAAAGTTCAAGGTTCCCAGAGTATTTGTCCTTGTGACTTTGGTGAGCCAGTGATTTTTCTGCCACTGACACAAGGTTCCAATTTCTGCTTTTTAGTGAAATGTCTCCAAAACTGTTGCATGAATTACCATAAATATTTAATACAAAGCAAACAACCAACTAGCAGGTAAGTTCTGCGCCTGAGAGGAGATAACTCTCAATATCAGCATGCGGAGCTAGTCTGTACTGGTCATTTAAAAAGGAAAACCGGAAGAGTGGCAGGATGGATTCAAGACTCTAGTTAGCCAGTTAGCACATTAACAACACAACCTGATGTTGAAAGAATGGCTGATATTTACCATGTGCTAGCAAACATTGACACAAACAATTATTATTGATTTCTGTTAACAAGTTCAATGGCTAGAAAAATAATCTTATCTCCTTTAACAAGTTTGTTTTGATCTCATGCCCTCTTTAGCCGTTGTTTGCTTTACCCTCTATCGTTCTCTTCCCCTGCACTGAGCTGAATTGACAATCAGAGGGATGTCAATATAGAAAGGGCTTCACTGTCACTGATACAGATTCAACATGCAAGACTGGCTGAAAAAAAACAGACAAAACAAAACAAGGCCCAACAAAGGCCAACTAATGCCAATGTTGTGGGACACACTGCAAAAACTAGGGCGACAGACGCTCACCAACAGCCTAGCCAGCCTTGGTGTGTCAGGGCCCTTATCAGCATGTTAGCATTTTCCACTGTGAACATACTTGCATACTAATGACTGCATTGAGCTCAAAGCACATCTGTGCCTAAGTACCCCACAGAGCTGCTGGCATGGCTGCAGACTCAGTCTTGTTTTTGTAGAATAGTCTGCAAAAGAGTATAACTAAACCCCAGAGTTTTGGCTGAAGTGCCCTCTAAAACATGAAAAAATATATATAAATGTAATATTTCTGACATAATTTGTGAAGTTCAAACTACAAGGTCAGGATTTTGGACCTGAATCCATCCACAACACTACTAAATACCTATATACATTATTTTTCAGCTGAAAAGGGGGTTTATGGGTTTAGTTATTCTTTTATATTAACTAAAACATTTATATTTGTACAACTATGACTTATGAATGTTAACATTTTGGCTCAGACCTAACAACACTTTTACAAACTACATAAACCATATAAACCATACCACTCAGCACAAAAGACACCAGCTAAAACATGAAACTTTTCCCATTACCGTCTGCCTCAGTGGGTGCTTGCTCCAGCAGGGACTCCCGAGCCTTTTCTTGGCTCGAGCAAATGCTACAAACCATTCACAGCAGCTAGTTGGCTTGTTTTCGTACTTAATGAGGCTTGAAGAGTTTTAGGAATGAGAAAAGTAGAGCACATTCTCACACCTCACTTTTGCAGTGAGAAATGGACACTGTTGTGCTTCAGCACAAGGTCGTGCTTTGCTTCAGATTTAATGGGACACCGTATGTGCATATTTGGGCATGAAAATAAATGCTGTAAGGCAGAAACATGAGGCCAAGAGAAATGTAAGATCTGCAGTTAATATTAATAAAGGGTGTTTCCCACCTCTTGCTCAACGCATGCTGAGAGTCTCCAGTCTGCACAGCCCTCAACAGAAAAAGCCGATATAGTATTAACAGAGATGAAAGGAAAATATATAATCAGATACAGTAGGATGGTGACAAAGTCCACTTTCTATTTGGGGAATGTGATCTCTTTCTTTAAAAAGTCAAATGTGCATATAGTGCAGGTTTTAGGTGAGGAACCTCCACTGGAAGTATTGTCCCTGGTTACAATATGTAACCTTAAAAATAAGTTGGACACAGCCATGAAATACAATGCAGTTCCATCATGCAGCAGCCTAAAAATTGCACTCATTATGTGAATTTTGCAATGTTGATTTTTTGTTGAAAATGTGTCACACAGGTGTTGACTCAAAATTCTCATAATTCTTGAGGTCATATCTTGTGTCGTTATTGGATTCTAACTCTGTTTTTCAACTGCATTATAGAGCAAGGTGTTCTTGTTATTATCTTGTTCATTTTGGACAAAATAGCCCCCATAACCACAAACAATGACCCCAGTAACCTATCACAGCACTCCACTACCTCCAGACCATTACTCGGCTCTTCACTCCACTATTTCTTCTTCCCTTCTCAGTTACTTCGACAAACTCTGTTTCTGTTTGCCCACACAGGCTGAAAACCGCCTTTCAAATGCACCTTTCCTTCTGACCTCCAGTCCTCCACACAAGACCAACCACTGCTTTTGCTCTAATTTTACTCTCCTTGGTTCATGTTTTGGTGTTTGCATGGCACACTGATTAAAAAAAGCCAATATGAAAGGAGGAAAAGTGTCTCACTGCATGGCAAAGCCCAAACACTGAGAGGTACAAAAGACAGGATCGAGAGCAGGATTGTTAAAGCCGATAACACAGCAGTTTCAATCACTGTGTGGTGTGTGTGTTTTTCTGGAAGCCCAGCAAGAGGCCCGGGCTTGGACAGAAACCAAAAGATAAATGTTCTGAGGTTGACTGGCTGCCACACCTGTAGTGTAATGGGTTCATGATCTTACTTTGTTTCTCTGCAGAATACTTAGCTAAATCTCTGCACTAAGTGACATCCAAGAGCCAAGCACAAGCTGTCATCACAGAGAGATAACACAAAAGTGGTTGTTAATTTGCAACCCAGAATCCAATTATTGTCATAAAATACACATACATGCAGAACTTACAAAGCAGCAACTGCATCAACTTGCATAAAACTACATTTATAATTTCCTTAGAAATGTTGTAAATCAGTGTAAGTGTTGCTTGCTAAACTTAGTGTGAAACTTGGGAAACATTATTCAATGTTTTTTGGTTGTTTGATCCCATTTGGTCATGTTGGAATCATGCTTTTCCTAGAATTAGGAACATACAAATGTTGGCCCTTAAAATGTAACAAAGTGAACTCCCATAAGTATCACTGAAACATTCAGGGTGTTACAAAACTGCATGAAATAAACAAAGAGTCCTCCACCCAGGATCTGGGAACTATCAATGTTTAAAGAGAAATTTGATAGGCTTGTTAGGCATCAGTTTGTGTTTTAGCATTACAAGCAATTCCATTATTGCACAATTACTGCAACAAGGCAGTTACCCAGTGGCTTCATCCAGTGGAGAATACCTTAAATTACTAAATGAATTTAGCCAAAACTGATTATTGTCCAGCAATTATGTAATATTACATAATGATTTGATTACGATGATGGTTATGCTTTTTCAAAGTGAATATTAAAAATAGGCAGAACTAATTGTAGCGTTAAGTAAGATTTTATTTCTTAATCTGCCTGTTCAGTAACGGCATTTTACTCTCTTGTGATGATGGCACAGGACCCATAATCTATTCAACTATGTACTTGTTGTTTGTACTCTCAAAAAATAAAGCAGCATAAAGATACAAACAATCACATTTTTCAAAATCCAAACAAATTTTAAATGCTGCCAAAATGTGTGTCAAGTTGCTATGAACATATCCTGCAAAACATGACAACTAAATAAATAAAAGTTAACTAATAACATTTATTTACTGTGTTTTTATCAACTCTTTTCCATTAAAATGCACACACACACTCATGCGGTAACTCCCTAATACAAAACACATGCCCACACTCATACACATATACACACACACACACATCTCAGTTTCTCAGGATCTCTCTTATGCCCAACTAAATGACAAGCCTAAGCACCTCTTTGGTTCAGCACGGCGAGGAGGCATCCAGCTGGTACGAGTGTGTCTGAAGGCTCAGACTCACTTTTCGCATTTGCAGACAGCTTGTACCGCATGTGGATGTGCACACGTGTCTGAGAGCTCATCTTTGTGATTGTGAAAGAGAGACGGAGAGCTGTTGATGATCAGTGCCATTAGACTCACAAGGTGATCCAAACTCCTTCCATTGTCTCTGCGTATCTTAGAAAATAGGTTTAACTGACTGGTATTCCTGGTGCCGACTAATGAGAGTAGCAATGTGTAATCCATTAATAGACTAATTACACACATTCCTAAACAATACATGGCACAAAGTTTTGGCTATGTTTTCCAATGGTTAGTGTAAAGGCCATTGCACACCACATCTGTATTGTTTGTCCAAAACTGTCGCACATTAAAAAGTAAATGCTACATCACATTATGTCAATCATGTTTGAACACCACCTCCAAAACTTTTGTTCATTATTAAAAGTTTTCGGGATGGATTCGTTTTTCTGTGGTTTTTCAAAACAGGCAAAAGCCTTTAGAGAGTTGTTTGACTAATAAGCAGTTGGAAAAAAAAGTGGCGTAATCATAAACGTGGCGCACGGTATTATTTCATTACTCAGATAGCTACTTTTTACAGATAACATTCTGGTGGAAGATGCTGATGAGGAGAATGTAACAGAGCATGAGGACCGCAGAAAAACAATGAGAGAGCAGCAGTGAGGTGCCAAATGCAAGACATGGGCAAAGAACAGCCAGGGAGGTTTTTTTCTTTAAAAAAAAAAACAGAGCGCAAAGTCCTTAACTCACCTAACTCAGTCCTTAACTCTACCAGTTGTGAGACTCACTAATTGTAAGTAAAGGTGAAAAAACTGCATAGCAGTTTTTGAAGTAAAATTGTAGTTAATTTAATAACTTCTGCCAAACAAGAGCCAAAAGTTGTGTTTGTTTAATGACCCCACAAGGGGCACTGAACAAAAGTGTGTGTAAAAATGTTAAACCTCAGTCACTGAGCCTGTGCACAAGGCTGCCTTCAGAGTCAGGATACAAAAGATGAAGAACCTGCATTTTAGTTATTGCTTTTTGGTCACATTGCTCTATGTCAGCAAATACAGACCTCAATATACAGTTTTCGTGCATAAGTAATTTTTAATGGCTACAGAGCATACTGATGTGTCAAAACTACAGGTGATATCTTTATTAAAACATAAAAATGCTAATGATGACATTTTGTATTAAATGTTGAGATATTGAATTTTAACGTAACAGAATATACTGTATGTATATAATCTTACAATCCCCTGGGAAATTATAAAGTTTGTGGAGGTGGTAATCAATCAATCAACTGCTGGGCTGAATCAGACGGTTCCCGACGCATCTTGCTATCAGTGACGACTCGATGATGATTTAAACAATTTCCTCACTCATTAAATGCATGGCCTTGTTTTCTCTAAAAGGGGATCTTCACCAGTTTTACACATCAAAGTCTGTTTACATGGTGATACTGCATATGTGGAGAAAGTTGTATGAAGCCTTTTGTGGCTCCAGAGGGAACTGTGCAAAATCTTTTATATTATTTGAGTTCGCTGCGGTCGAGGTTGAAAACTGCAAGTTTGAAAATGATAAAAATCTTTTGGTGTGGCGTTAGAACGAACTGAGTTTCCCAGACCTCTGTAACTGCTCTTCATCTCTGCTTGAGGCTTGCAGCATGAGACCACACTAGTCGCCACTCACTACTAGCATAACACACTTCAATTCGGACTGAACTGCTGGTGCTCTGGTTGCATTGTGGGTAATCTAGGCATGATGTTTTGTAAAGAGAGAAACATGCGCAGAAGTAAAAAGACATCTTAAGTTCTGCTGCATCAATTTTTAAAACTCTTCTCTTCATGAGTTTGACGACATTACAGGTCAGGCTGCAAGTAAAGTTTTGGGGGTTTTTTTCATTGTGGATTAATCTGTTTCAGATTTTTTTTCTCAATTAATCAATTGGTTGTCTGGTCAGAAAAACAAAAAAGATAAGATCATCTTAGTTTTTAAATCTAAACTGAAAACTCTGTTATCCTCGAGCACTTCTCACTAAATGTTTCTAAAAGCCAAAGTCTAATTATCATTACACTACTTGAAATCTTTTACATTATTTTCTCTGATTCTTTCGCTGTTTAACGTTCACCTTTTATATCTTCTCCATTTACTGTTTGAATGTAAATCTCAATCCTTTATGTTTTAGATTTTATTGCTCTGTAAAGCACTTTGAATTGACCTTTAAATGTGTTATTTTGTCCACAACCCAAAGATATCTAGTTAACAACAGTTAACAGTTATAGTGGGGTAAAGCAGGACATATTCACATTTCAGAAGCTGTAATCAGATAATTTTTATATTAAAATTGATAGATCGGTTGATTGATTATTAAATGAGCTGGTGATTAAGTATTTTTGAGTACTAATAAATTGAGTAATTTCTGCTCTCCACACTTCACACCCCTACCATAAAATGCTGCAGGAAACTCTGGTATTAGCAACACAATGCATTTCCTCCATAATATCTTGCAGGTAAGATTTCTTAATGATGAATACAATAACATGCAATATAATAATTTATTATAAAACCTCACTGGCAGTGTTGCCAAGAACGAAATGTATTTGCCTCGCAATCTAATGACACCTGCATAAACCATTATTCCTGGAAAGAAGTGATGTGATTAATTCTGGGAAGTACAACATAAAGTAGTAAATGAATTAACCACTTTCAGACTTGGCTCTAAACCAAAACTGGAGGGCAAAGCTATAGTTCCTCTCGCCTGTTCAGTTAATTATATTGACAAAATCCACCTAGCTGAGGGCATCTCTCTGTCTTCCAAGATCTGAGTTCACTGTTAAGAGGCACTGGAGAAGTCAATTAGCAAGGCTCAGAAAATCAAAGTGATTTCCTCCCATGGATGATATTCACAGCCGTTGAATAGCAAGGAGCAAATTGGCTGCACACACCATTACATTACTGTGACCCCATGGATAAGCAGCTTTGTCTCAACCTGGCTGTTGGAGTGCCTCTTCCTATGAAAGCTTCCATGCAGAGCTTTGTCAGACTAATCCATCCTGCAGAGTGTTTCCTGCGCCTGAGTGAGGACACCGAGGTTCTCAGAAGAAAAAAAACACAGGCGGTGTATTGTTGGTTTCTGTCCTTGTTACTGTGTCATTTCTGAAATGAAGGTTAGCTTTTGTCTAGGCAAGAGCAGGACAGCCGCCATGGACAGACACTACACGGTTGTGGTCTCATTCACTCAAGGACGTTAGGTGGGTGTTGTATGAGAATATTGCAGCTTCAGCCTGCCTCACAGTTTTAAAGGCAAAGACAGGACTTTTTCTGTCAATACAACCTTGTCCAATTTGTCGTTATGACCAGTTGAACAAGAGTCTTTGATTTTGATTGATACAACTGACTGTTGGGTTTGGGCGATATCTTCTCATACCCTCCTGACATTTTATCATTGTGGGGATGGGTATTGTTAGGAGTTTATCGATAGCGTAACCGGTACTGCTTATCGATACCGATACGTAGTATCAAAGTTATTTTGTTTTCGCCACAAACTGGGCAACTCAATCATTTGTATGACTTCTCATGTGACACTGGCTATTCAAATTTTCATTATTTCCCATGAACTGTCATGACCTGCAGGTTTCTCTCCTGTCCTGTGGGACCTATCATGGAGCTTTTTGTTTGAATTACGCGACTCCCACAGAGTGAACTGCAAGGTTTCTATACATTATAACTTCTCACGTCAATCTTCTATTTCCTTTGCTCAAAAAAAAATAAAACATAACTATAGTCCTTGTTAATTAACGTTGATTGTTATTAGGGAAGCTTAAACTTTATTCTCCAAATAACTATCAGCAGTTATCTAACAAACCTAAACCGACTTTATTCCACTGGAGTGAAGGGCTGTCTTTCAGGCTAAACTTGGCAGCAGCTCTGTGACATCCTGCTGTTTTTTTCTTTGTAATCTCCACTCTTTTTGCGATGTGTTGGACTTCAGTGTCTGATTTCCATCCACTGAGAGCCGCCGGAGCCACTGACGCTCGGGGTATAACCTTAGCATTCACGGCTTTGCTAACGCTTTCAAACATGCTGTACTGCTTTGTATTTATGAAATGCTGCACTTGCAGCTACTCTTTGACACAGTTAGATGCACCCTCGTGACCCTCTTATCCGATGTTCGCCTATACTACTACTGCGAGCAGAGCAGCAAGCCGCGGCAGAACAATAAACATCACACGTCATCCCCTGATGCTGGCAAAATTAAAAGCTGCTAATAATTCTTGCCGGAAGACCCGATGACACTTGCTTCTATGTTGGACAACCACACATGAATGGAATTAACAGAGATAACAACAGGAGGTGCTGGCAGACTGAATAAATGTTTGACGTGTTGCCCTCTTTAGTGAATAAATAGTGCACACAGTGCTATGTGTGTTGACTCGCTCCCCTTTATCATCAATACTAAACCCCAAATACTCCCAAAAAAAGAAAAAGGCATTTTGCCTTTTTACTACTCCTGTAATGTTTTCCTCGCCTCCCCATAACTTGCAGTCACAATCGTTCTCAGCTCAGCCGCCTGTTCGGGCACCTCTGGTGCCGTGTCCTGTTCACTGCACTACATCCCCTCAATGCAGCATTTTAGTATGGGTTTGAAAGAAAGCGGAGCATCTATGTTTTTAAAAGTATTAAAAATCCTACCTTTAGGATTTCTGTGTGGTAATACCTTGACACTGCCCAAGCCTATACTGTAGCAAACTGCTGTAAAAATATAAGCAAATTCAAAAAGTAATTTACCATTTATCCAAAGTTCACTAAAACACTGAAGTCAAAAACACTTAAACATTTTTGGAGTCAAAAACACTTAACATAAACAGTAGGCTGCTGTATGATTTACAGCATTATGCAGTATTTTTCATTTTATCAGGAGCAAGTTTAACAGAGGGACAGCAGCCACAAGCAGGTGAGCTTAAGTATTTCAGAGTAAACATCACAATCTACTGTACAATACTGTTGTTAAACAGAAGTTATTATAATGAAATAATAAAGTAAGAAAATTGTTACAGTGTACTGCACACACATTTTAGGAAATGTGTGTGCAAGAAGAAGGAGACAAACACCCTGTTAATATCCCTGTTCTGATTAGAAACAACTTCCTCTTACATTTCCAACAGTCAGTCAGAATCATTTTGCTATACATTATGTTGCAGTGTTATACAGCCATTTAGCCAGAACCTAATTATGTGACTCTAAATTTACAGTTCTATTTTGTTTCATTAAAAACATTAAAGAAAAGAGACTTCTCTCAACAAACCTAATTTCTTTAAGGCTCCTCAGTCTAAATTACTGTTTTGATTAAAACGATTTTTTGTGCAGCTTTTTTCTCATCTGTTCCTTTTTTCTTGAGAAAATAAGCCATGGGCTGAACATGCGCACACACGCTGTGGCCGAGGACATAATGTGTCCCTGTCCCACTGTGCTTAAAATAAGCAAAAATGACTGTATGGTCCTGGAAAATTACTCAACCTATTACTGCATTATTTCTTAATACCAAGTACAGGTAATTTAGCTTTTCACAACAATAACCACCTTGTTGTTAATACTTTCTACCAAACCATAACTCGCCATGAATTCTACATGTTAACTGCTAACCTTTAAGCATGCATACTGCAAAATTTAAACCCCTCTTTAATTGCAATTTAGTTTATTTTCAATCTAAATTTTAATAGACATATCCTGGAATATTTTCACTAATTAATCACTTTCCTATTGTTTCATAAAAATGTCACAATTCTCCTATAGTTAGAGTATTGTACTGTGTATATATAGACGCTTCCCTGATGTATCTCATAATCAGGTTTTAAAATTCACATATTCATCACAATTGAAGTGCTAAACTAAAAATTATGCCAACCTCACGGTCACCACATTCAGTCAATTTTTAAATGATGCATGGAGATCAAAAGGAGACGGAGCGGCAGGGATCTATGAGGGAGGCATATCACCACCTTTGCAGGAGGAGGGAAACATTTTTCATCTGCCTCAGTAGACGGCACGATCTCAGCTGTAGCCTGAGCAAACTCAATATCCCGAGGATAGGATTTTTTGTAAGTGAGTTTTCACAGTGTATATGTTTCAATATCTGACACAGAGTTTAAATTTAATAAATATATTGAAAAGAAAGATCACATAGCACCAGGCCCATGGATTTTTCTTCCTCATTTTTGATACAGAGGCTTGTGGAAAGGTATGCCTCGTACAGCCTCTCCTTGAAGCTCAGCAGTGGGACAGAGTTAACAGTGCCCAGGCCACACAGAGCCATCCATCCTGAAGTACAAAAGTGACACCGGGCTGCAGCTTGTGCCAGATGATGGAGGCTGCCACCATCTCTCAGCTAAAGCACTGCTGGACAGACCCCATTCCCACTGTCCTCAGAGAATTACAGTCTTCCTGACATTCACTTAGGATAACACAGGGACACCAAAACAGAGGTTATTTATTTATGAACACTTCCAGGAACTGCGTGTCCACATGGTTTTAAATTTCATTAGAAATGGACATGCGACTGTCACAGAGCTTTCAGCTTCATCACTGGACTGTCAGGGGCAAATCAATGTCTGCCCTGTCCTCACCGGTGTCCTGCCCTGTGTGTAATTTAGTGTCATCTCCTGTGTAATGAGGGTCTGGTGCCATCAGATGGTTACCAAGTACTGTGGTGTCCTTTGAGTCCTGTACATTTGTTTTATCCTGTGTAATGTGTCCTGTACTGAGAGGTGTATGGTTCAGTGTCATTGACTCAATGTCAGTTTCTCCCCAAGTAAATGGATGTTTCTGATCCAAATTAAGGGTCTAAGCAGTGATGCTAAAAATCAAATCAGGCCCACATTAGGGTGCTGGGTGGCCCATGCAGAGACCATTTTTTAATTCACAATGAAAATAAATTGATTCACACTGAGAAGTGCTTTTGTATTTTGTCAACACATTCTCACTCCCAGCTTGTCAAATAAAGATGTTTGGTTAGTGGCCCTACAAATCAAATGCACCTATTATATGCAATGTGTCTTTTCAAAATAAGCTGTCAGTTTTCAAAGGACACGATATATTCATACAGTTTCTTTCTAAAATAAACATAGAACATTCGTAAAAACAAATTTTCATTTTTAGATTTACATACTGAGGCTTAGGAAATAAAAGTATGTGGTTAGATTCTGAAAAAATACATCATGGTTGGCTTTAAATAATTATGTTTTTCACTTATGTAGTATAACGTCACTTGACATACATCACATGCTACTCGACTGACTTTTGGTTTCACACGGGAAATGAACAGCATCCTCAAGGATGAAACAACATAGTTTGTTTGACCCATCTACCTCATATCCCACAAGCCCTATGCAGACTTGCTTGCTCTTTTACACTGAGGTAGTTGTGAGCATCAAAACTTTCAGCTACCTGCTGCATCTCAAACAGTCGTTAAGGGGTGCCTCCCTGCATCGGTATCAGATATTGAGGGCCACTGATGAACCGTCAGTATTTTATGATTTGGGAGTGAGACCAGCATGACTGAATGAATGTAAACAGGGTGACAGATTGCATGAAAACAGATCAAAATAGAGCTTGTTAATTATAAAGAAAAGTACCAGGGCTAGATCCCCCGGACCCCCCAACAGAGGCCCCTGAATGTCCTCAAATCCTAAAAAACTCCCCTGTGTACACCTGTTCTGTGCGAGGCTGCTGTGACTGAATTTGCCTTTTGGCATGGATGAGTCAGGACAACAAATGTCAAACAGATGAAAACAGGCAATTCATTTATTACATATACTAATAAATATTGTTAATGTTTGTAATTAACTGGCCTCCTGTAATTTGGCAAAAGAGATCTCTGGGCAATCTCAGGTTTTTAAATTGTTACAACATTTCTGCCCACTCTGTGGGAGAGCGTGCATGTAATATTTGTAAGATACTCTCCACATTGTTGATTAATAAGTGCTGAAGCCCCGACAGCACCCAATGTATTTAGTTTGTCTACCTCTTGCCAAATTAGCGTCCAGCGGGCCAAAACTTTCGAGTGTAATGTCTAAACGGGGCCAAATCTCATCAGAATCTTGCACTGTGTATCAAGTGTAACCTCTTTATTCAATTTATTCATAGTATAAATTAATAATGTTGGCTATTATATTATGCACAAAGGATAATGGGAATTACAAATCAGTCCACAAACTCAAGTACTCAGTCTGCAGCAGTGGAGCTCGTGATGGCGTAATTAAATGTGTTCAAGCTATCAGTCAAGTTTGCAGAGGCAAAACAGACGCAACTTGTTACATCTGGGATATCAGGGATGATGCGTCAACATTCTACGTGACCAAATCGTTTACTTTCTTAAAAGTGTTATCAGGCTGGCGATGACAAAACGGGTAATTCTAGTTCATAGCTTCAGAGCTGAACTGGGGCGAGCATTTATAATGAGGACCTTTGAGATCTTGTTTTGATGTAACCACTTGATGTCAGCTATGAATTGTGGGCATTTCAAAATTTTACTTGGTAAGTACTTCAGTGAATGTCGAACATGAATAATAAATGTAAGGCCTCTTGAGTTTGTGATGTCTGGGGACGTTAGTAGATTACCAGAGGTTTTAAACATAGATTTATCAGAGCAGAACTGGCTTTGGATGCACCTTTTTTTTTTTTTTTGTCAGAACATTTACCTTGTTGTGTTGATTCACTGTGACCCAGATGAAACAATAGGCTTGAACTTGGTGATGAAAAATTGTCTCAGTGTTAACATCCAGCATTAAAAAAATCTATAGACTCTGAAAGTCACATTCCTTGAACAAAAAACGATAGCACTGAGGCGACAACACCATGGTGCCTCTCTTTGAAACAGAGTGAAAGGTTTTCTTTAGGAGACACACACAAAGAGACGCTATAAAGAAAGGATAATCCATCACCATGTAGTGTCACTCAATCTTTAAAAACCAGCCTCCACACTTGTAGCATAGCGGTAAATAGGCAAAATATATATTTTCCTGTCTGACACAAACCCGATCAATCTGTTAAAGTAAATGATCTGGTTTGAAGGCTACTTAGGTTGTAATATTTATTAGAAATAATAGGAACCAACATAACATGCTGTTTCATCTACTGAACATTAACAACTAAAGCATTTTGAAAATAAAAGACCTGCAATCATGTCTATTCATCTCTTACTGCAGCCTATTCAAAGTATTTCTAGACCTCATAATTAGAAGCTTCAGTCCATTATTTGACTATAATACAGACCCATTTACATTTAATAAAAGGTCTTTGGTTAATTTTAGCGCTTCATTAATCCTTATTTGAAGGGCTCTTGGTTTAAAGTAAACAGCTATATTGCCTTCACCACGAAGCTGAAGCTGTGAGGGTTGGGTTGGATATGAAAGATCAAATAGGGCTCCTACAGCTCAAGGCAAGTTAGCTTTAAAAAAAAATTCAACCAACGATCTACCTTCATCAACTATTTAGGGAAAGGGACAATTTAGCACAATTTTTTAATAAATACCTGGCATGCGCTCTTGGAGATTTTATATTTTTCACTCTGCATGTGGGATCCCACTGCCTTGATTTCCATCATCTAATTTTTTTTTGCATAAAATATACTAAGCATCATGCATTAACTTGTATACCGATATTGGGGGAAAAAAATCATATTGCTATTATTCTGACAGATATTGCAGCTGCAGTATGAGTGCCAATTTTATTTGGATGGTAATTATTGCATTCGATTTAACTGGGGAAAAAAAAGATTTTATTTTTGTCTAAATCAAACAAGCATGTCACCTCAGGAACTATGATTTTTAGGCTTGGGAATCTCTGTAGCACCACAATGCTTCATTTATAATGATATAATGATTTACCTTTATCAAAAAAAAGCTCCAGCATTTTGGATATTTTCCTAGGCCATGTTTAGATTTCAATAAAATTATGTCTAATTATACATTTATAATACCGCTTTTAGCCAGTCTGGTAATCTTTAACTTACCCACAATCAAGGCTAGTGTGTAAGGGAGATCGTGCCTTTGAGCACCTCCAGCCTCCAGCTTTCAATCAAATGCTGTTTCTCCACCGACACTTTCAAGACAAATCTTAAGACGTAAGCGTTTTCAATGGCCTTTCCCGGTTTTAATATTTTAGTATTTCATAATCTTATGTACGTAGTCAATCTTTCCAGGTTTAATCTGTTTTAAACATGTGTACTATGGATTTGTATTGTTATTCAAATCTTAACTACTATTTGTGTGCCATTCACTTTAACTTGTACAGCACTACAGCTCTGGTTGTTCACAAATACACTTGATTTGATTTGATTTGAGTTCACCAACTATTTAAAACAATTTACCAATTATTTTGAGATTTTAAAATGTAATGTCAGAAAAAAAAATCGATTCATAAAATGCCACTTGCCATCCCAGCATTTTTAAGACTCATGATTGGTTTAAGATATTTAATATCAATCAAGGCCTTGTATTTTTAGATTAATTAAATGCCTTTTAAAGACCTGAAAGAGACCAGTGCTTGATAATTTAGTCAGTCAGTCATTTTCTGAAACCGCTTGTCCCGTAAGGGTTGCGGGGGGGGGGGGGGTCACACCTAAGGGCAATTTAGAGTCACCAATCAACCTGAGCTGCATGTCTTTGGACAGTGGGAGGAAGCCGGAGACCCCGGAGAGAACCCACGCAGACACCGGGAGAACATGCAAACTCTGCACAGAAGGGCCCCCTGCCATGAGGCAACAGTGCTAACCACAAAGCCACCGTGCTGCCCGCTTGATAATTTACCTACATAAAATAAAATGTAGGCTACAATTGTTCTAGTTTTTGCTTTATGAGAATTAAATGTGTTTTAAATGAATGAAAATGATTGTCCATAACTTCACGAGACATGACTGTTGAGATAATAAGTGACAACATGTTGGTTCACAGATCCTAATCTGTCCCTCTGTTGTTTTGTAATGGGGTCAATTTTTTAAGTGCACTGTTGAGTATGACTCAGCACTCTCTCATTTCCCATCAAAGCTGTGGTTTTTCACACTCTTTGTTTAAAAGAGGCCACAGTATCATGCGCTAAGCCAATCTGTTCACCATGAGGAGTCAAAAATTTTAGGTCCCATTTACTGCTCTTTCATGCATAAAAAATGTGCTTGGAGCTTACTCCTCAAATTATTCACTCAGTATTCTGCGTGCACAAACAACTTTATGCATTAAATAATTAACGCAAAAAAAAAAAACAATCGAGATATAAATTAATATTGAGGCCAGGAAAGGCTGTGTCTGCTGGTCTCTAACCAACAGAAGAAGGATGGATTCTTTTATTTTTTTCCATTGAAACCTAATAAGACAAAATTTCCTATCTCTGGGGCTTTTCACCTTGAACTAAAATGTTACAGATAAAGAATGAATCTGTGAAATGCAATAAGTGGAGTTTTTGCCCTTGTGTGTTTTTCTTGGCTTACACAGTCCACTAGGAGCTTGTGAATTTGTAGAGACCGCAGATTAGAGAGAATGGAGTGTTGTGTTTCCAGTCAGTCTTGGTTGAAGTCGGGTGTGAATAAGGGATCGTTGAAGTGAATGAGGGGCACTGCGGCTCTCAACGTTGAGCAGAGAAGCTCTTCTGGGGCAGGATCAAAGAACTCAGTCATCCAAGGCTGCTGCTCAACCCAGACTTTAGTCAACCAACCACACATACAAATCTCATGCCGAGGTCTCCACAGAAAAACACCAACAGAAATGAACCTAATGAGCATCTACTATACAACCAGAACAAACAGAGGAAGAAGATACAAACGAGCCCTCTCCAATCCTGTCTGTTAACCTCTTTAACTTCTACACACCTACTGGTATTTGTCAAAGACAGTAAATATGCGGCTGGATTGCAGGGATGTTAATGCTGGATGAGACACTTTAACTAATGTAAAGTGCAGCCATAAAACCTAAGCGTATTCAATTATTTTACTCAATATAAATTGAAATATTGTAGCTTCAAGCAAAGCAAAGAAAGCAAATGATACAAGTATTAAATTGCCATGAAGTGGTTTCTTTCTGTACCTTAAAGCTATTTAAGAAGAAAGTCTTACTCAGAGAGTTAAGTTCATATTTCAGATCATTCACATCAATAGATTTGTGAAGGAAATTAAATTGAGACTTTTTAATCCAAACTCTTCAGGAATAAGAGCCATTTGGAAATAAGCTGCAATTTTCAATGAGGTACATGCATTATGTCCCATTTACAGCAGCATTTAATATTTATGAAGGAAATCAATTAATTTTGAATGTTAGCGCCATAATAAGGAGATTTGTTTGCATGAGCAAAGTAAACATTTAATGCAACTTTGATTAATTTTGACACCCAAATTTTTGCTATTGACCGGCGGCAAACTGTCTTGATGGTGCTGACCTTTGAGGTACCGGGGGCTGGAAGGTCCAAAACAAACACATCTATAATAATTTATTAGTTGTGTTGCCCCATTCCCTTTTATATTGTTTAAATGTGTATGGGTACATAACCGTCAATAATGCCCAGCGAAATATCTCCACTTGTGTGTGAAATGACATCCACAGACCATTGCTAAAAATACACTTTTACAACCTCCTCGACTTATTTAGGGCTACTACGGAGACTGGGTCCGCCCACTTAATGTAAAAAAAAAACCCCAAAAAAATAAATAAATAAAAATTGGCGAGCGAGTAGGTGAAGCTCGAGAGCAGGAGAGCATTGATAGTAGCCATACAGATTTTACGCGCACTCAGAACACAGTTTTCTCCACTCAGGCTACGATATTGCTCTTGCAAGCAGAAATATTCTGCGGGCAACTATGGTTCTGTGCATATGGATCCCATTTTGCACATGAGCTTGTTGCTGTGCATGCGGATCTCTTTCTTTCACACGCAAGCTGCCCACAAGTATGGTTCTGTGCACACGGATCTCATTTTCATGCACAAACTTGATTCTGCGCTGTGGCACGTGCAAGTAAAGATATGCTCTTGGCATTGATATTACACTGCAAGGGGCAAGACAAAGCAGTGGTATTTGTCGCCCTGGGAATGAGAACAGTAAATCATGTCTAAAATATAATTTTCTACAAAGAAATGACACATCAAATATGTAATACAAGACTAGAACTCAAAGAGATGTAAATATTAAATAAATAAAATAAAATAACTGACAGCTTTCGTGGCTCCAAACCACTCTGAAGTGCGCTTTCAATCTCAAATCACTTGACTGAGCATGAGGCACCTTTTATCATGGTTCATCCCCTGCAATTAATCTCTGTGATGCAACTCTCTGCCTCTCTCAAACATCCAGTTTTTCACTGTCTCTATCTCTGTCTCCGTCTCTGCAGCTTTCTCTCTCACACGCATAAATATTGTAAATATTTATCTCATTTCTTTTCCTTAATTCGGGTTACCTCAGGGCACCCGCTGAGCCACAGCAGAGAACACTAATACTTTCAGAGACTAATAAAACAAACCTGTTGGGAGTGGTAACCATACTGAGGCGAGGAAAATACAGAGTTGCAATACTACAAAGTTGGTTGTGAGTTTCTCTCTCCATACTGTGCATCAATTGGACTGGAATATGACTGGACTCCAAGTCTCACTGGGAGAATATAAGGCAGACTGAGAGACGGGGGAAAAGATTTCTCGGCCAGATGATTGGACATTCAGAATACCCAAACCTTAATTCTAGTGTGCAACAGTCATTTATGGCTTCAGGATTGCTCAATAATGCATCAAAACCCACAGGCCTCCAGGGGAAGCAGTCAGTAATCAAAAAGTAAGTTAAGATTTTCATAATAGGGCCCTATAAATAACTGGGGACAGAAATGAGGGCATGTAAAATTGATGAGGGATGATTCAAACCCCACGAGGTGGAGAGAGTTTAACGCAAGGAGAAGGAATGAGATGTTGAGTGGCCGGCAATATGTGCATGTGTAGAAGATGGAACTGCATAAGTGATTTGTGTCACCAGTGTCACTTTGTAACCGCACAGATATATGGATGTTGTTCTGGAGGCGTCATCTTTGAAATTGTGCTATTAGTGCAGTAAAATACTTAAAAATACACCCCATCTCTGAAAGTATTTTACTGCACATTTCAAACAATCCAACACTTACGTAACCTATGGTTACCAATTAAAAGTTTTACAGAAGAAGAGCTGAAACTTTTTATGTTGCAATTTTTTCGGTTCTTTCCTAGATTGTCAGAAATAATGAAACTTTTACAACACCATGTGTTTAAAACAATATTATCCCCATTAATTATGCAATGGACAGCACCAAAGCTACTAAAGCTATGAAAAATATATCTACAATCAAACTTTCAACCTAACTTGTAAGTAATATTAACATTATTACAAATGTGTAGGAATGTGTTCAGTGACTTTTCTGTACCAGCACTGTGTGCGGGGTGTTAATCTAAAAAAGAAAGAAAAATATCCTATTTTGACTGCCATTAAGACCTTACTTGCCCTGGTTTAGAAAGGGGTACTGTGCTTAATTTTTTTATACTAGAACTACATCAAAGGAGCTCATACAAGAGCTTGAAAGGTCCCCTACTGGTTCTTCTGCTTAGTTTAGTTTCGAGCCAGTAGAGAACCTTTTAAAGAGACATTCACAAGCTTAAAAAGTTCTGTATCCAGTTCTGTTCTGTTTCACACACATAATATTGAACCGTTCATTTCGATCAAAAATAAATTGATTCATAACCCGAAAATTGTTTCTCTGCTGGAACCAAAATATTGTTGTTTTAACTTCACCTAAAGTGGAAACAGTAAGGACATTAATGGGTAATTAACTTGTGCTACAGGTTGGAAAGAGAGGATGGAGAAGAGGAGGTACAGAAGAGAGCTTCATGCTTTTTTTTTTATGTTTTTATTTTCATTAATTTATGTTTAATTGATTTATTAAATAATTTTTTTTGGGGGGGGGGGGGTTGATAAAAAATTATCTGTAATAACAAAGCTCTCAGGTAATCAGTTTCATTCGCCATCTTGCTACAACTGATCACTTCTATTGTGTATTGTCCAGCGCCCTCTGTTGATGAGATATCCTTGATCACAATGGTTACGTGCAAAAGCGGTAGAAATGAGGGCTGGTTCACTAAATAACGCCAAGGTTTCAAGAATGATGAACAGAACCGATTCAAGGATCAGAGCTAATTTGAAAAATGGGAACGTATGGCAGTGCTATATGGCACCTTAACCCATGCCAAAAAAACAAAAAACTGAGGAACCAACACAGCCAAACACATTATAGTTTTTCTGTATTCAATCCAGCTTAGTAAGTCGGAGAGAAAACATACAGAAACATGACTTTTATATCTTCAAGTTATGGGTTGAAACAAGCACCTAAAACAAAACTCCCACACATGCTTTCAGAAATGCAAAAGACAGTGGGCTTTAACTTCTTGGCATTTTCGACAGGATCCTGAGTTCTCCAGTGCACCTAACACTAACTGCACTCTTTTGTGAAAAAAACATTTTCAAAGTGTTTTGAAACTTAGGGCGTAATGAGGCCTTGCAAAGTTTAACTCTGAAAGTAACTTATTTACTCAACTTTAAATAGAGTCAGTCTTGTAATCTTTTCGTGTGTGGTGAAATGATGCTTCCATTAGGAGCGCTTAAAGAAGAAAGATAGTGGGGGGGGTAGTTGTCATGTAGTCATTATTAGATGGAAATAAATGGAAAAGAGAACAAAATAGAAAACTGCACACATTACAGTACATTGCAGATTTCCTTCAGTTGTTTCAGAGGAAAAGCCAGTTTCTAGTTGGGGGTGTGGCGATACCGCAGTAAATTAGCATACTGGCTTTCTTTGGCTATTCATGTGCTTTTGTTCCTTATTTGGGCCAATCAGCTGCACGTTAAAGAGGAACCACAGCGCTACTTAAGCAGCCGCTTCTGCATTAGTAGTAATGTAGGCTAGTAACTGTTACTGCTACTTCTGGAAGCTGTGTGTGTTTTCATCATTGAATGAAGATAGAAAAACACATTGCAGAAGAACTAAATCGGGGTTCTTACAGCGCAAATCTTTGGCAGTACTTCTTCAAGAAGCCAGATCTTCTGGTCATGCCAACACCAATCTTCTGATTCTGAACCCGAACTAGAAGATGAAACTGAAGAAATCGACGAGAGCAAAATGCTACGGAATAACAAAGGAGAATTCGGACGGATGGATTCTTTAGCGGCCGAAAGAGAGTGGCAGGACATGAGAATAATTGGACACCTTAAGGCGAACAGGCGTACAGTAGTTACTTCTGAGATGACTACATCCACCAAGAAGACTCCAACAAAAAGAAAGCACCACCGAACTTGTTATCTGATCAGACGCAATGAAGTCTGCAGGAATACTTTTCAGTTTTTTTATGGGATGAATTTTCATTAACGTCCAAGTTATCTACGTTATGCTAGTGTTAATTCAAAGTCACATACAGGGATAACAAACTGTTTTTCATGCTAGAAGCTATCTTTTAATAATCCACTGTGAGTTTCATTTCAAGTTATCTAGCTAGCTAGCTCATTATTGTCGTTTTAAAATGCAATGACATACACATCCAAACTCTGAGCATCTGCTATTAATAACACACCAACCTGATAATGTGCTTGAATAATGTGTGAATAACACACCCATGGGTGAATAACACCTCTGGGTGCAAGAATAAAGTATTGCCTGTCCTGTGGGCTAACAGATGTCACTGATAGCTAGACCGGTAGGGGGTTGGGTTTATGTAAATGTGATGCAAATGAGCAGCAACTGTTACCTGGCTCCCCAGGTAGGTGAGAATCTTTGAGAAACTTTGAGACTGGATTTCTCACTAAACTAGTTTGAGGAGTGCCTACATTCAAATGGCCACATCTTCTTCAAATCATTTTCAGATTTCCATGTGTTAGAAATTGTTGGAAAGCTTAGAAACTACACATTCAGAATCTGTAAATAACTCAAATTGCCCCTGGGGCGACTTGTTCCTGGTTTTTCCATGGCTGGACACATTTATGCATGCACACACACGACCGAATCAGGCTGTTCTTATAAAGTGTTTGTATGTTTTCCCGCAAAAAATAATGCACCCAAATTTGTACATATCCCCACACATAATCATAAGCCATTAATTCTTGAACAACCCATATATTTTCCAAGGCTGCGATAATGTGATCAATGCACTCATGAGTGTAAAAAAAAAAAAACAACATAGTCCCAAGCGGTCTTGTAAGGGCAGTTTGGGTCAGTAGATGGGTCAAAAAAACACAGACTGTCCACTGGAGACGCCTTTGTGAACTTTGACTCATTTTAAGGTCTGTCCTCTCAAGGTTTCTTTTCTTAAATCTAACCTACGTAACTTTACATAAATTACGTAACTTTATGTTAAGGATGTTACGCTAATTCATAGGATATCATACCAACCCTTCTAAAAAGACACTCAACAATTTAAATCAACAGTAAAGAATTATTCCCACGACTAATACAGATGGTTTATTCCAGTGACCTTAAGGGATGTCTCCAATCAAGTCTTTCTGGCCCCGAACCCAGTCTGAGGTTTTAATATTGAGTATGTGTTGATACATAAACTGCATTTACCCAAAAACAGATGGAATATACTAAATCTGACACACTGAACAGCTGTAGCTTACTTAATCTGACACACCTTATTTTTTTCATGAGCTACTTGATCCAAATGCTGAAGGGCCTGGTTCTGAAATATTAAGTTTATAAGCTTAAATTAATGATACCATCTGAATGAAAGTTTAATTGCAGAATGTGACTGAAATTGTCGTGACACGATCAGCTAGAGAGAAGACGGATCACTCTGTTGCAGTTGTGAAAATTACAGACACGCTCATGGTTGCACAGTGGGGTCTTGAGCATCATACCACACAAACCATCTTTGGTCCAGAATAGAGAACAACTGAATAGAGCGCTTTAACCAAATAACCAGTTGAATTTCCTGTCATGATACACACAGAATTGATGACTCTGATATGACCTGCCACAGGTGATGTTTGTCATTTTATCTGGTGAAGACCAGCCTCTAAGTTTTCACATTCACACACTCTACAGTAGAGTACAGAAAAGAAAGGATTGAACTTCTTTATTTTAGCCAATTCCCGTCCATTAGTACATGCCTGGATTGGACCAGACACTGATTTTTCAGACAGTGATTCCAATGACTAATCTAAGTCAAAACTTCCAAACTACAAAGTTAAAGGTCCTCTCCACGCACTGATAAACCTCTAAAAGCTAATCTTTGTTCATAAACTACATATTCAGAAGTTTTTTCCATTTAAAAAATGTAATGGCGAAGATGTTTCTCTTCACCTTTGCCTTATTTAGTATTCGTGGAACTATGATTATGCAAATTAGTTCCATCCCTAAGCTGCTCGCCTGCAGCTTGTGCTTACCTGCTCACCTTTGACTCTGCTCATCAAACACAAACATCTGCTTGTACACAGTGACAGATAACATGATTTGACTACATTACCAGACAGCTAATATTGTGTTGCTAATGTTGCTAAGATAAACTTTGCTCCTGATCGCCTGCTCTGATAAGTTAAAGTGAAAGCGAAACTTAACTTAAAGTAAGAAACACATCGACATTAGCACATTACCTCATACGAAAAACCTGCCCTTTTTCTTTTTGCACCCACCACACTGCACCACATTGTACACATTTGAATATGTCTATATGTCCAAAATATATGTTTTTTATGTAGGTATGTATATACACTATGTCTATATTTTCTTTCTTTCTATTGCCCGACTATTTAATTTATGTACATGTATATTTTTAGCTTTTTTTCTCTTTGTTTTTCTATTATCTCTTTGTCCTGGGCATAGAGAAACGCACGTTCAATTCCTGTATGTCTAACAAACATGTCAGAATTGACAATAAAGATGACTTTGACTTTTGAGTAAGAAACATAGCTACACATGGCTAAGAAAATCTCACCCCATCTCTAAGGCTGAGCCCAGCCACTCTGTTGAGTGAACTCACTTCGACCAAATGCATCCACAATCCCATTCTTTTGGTCACTACCCAAAGCTCGTGACCATCGGTGAAGGTTGGAACAAAGATGGACTACTAAATTTAGAGCTTTGCCTTCCGGCTCAGCTCCCTCTTCACCACAATGGTTTAATGCAACACCCACATCGCTGCTGATGTTGCACAGATCCACCTGTCCATCATGTGTTCCATCTTACCCTCACTCTTGAACAAGAGTGAGGGTAAGATGAAGTACTTGAACTTTTTTGCTCAGCGCAGTAACTCACTTCTGACCCAGTGGAGACGATCCACGATTTTCCGGCAGAGAACCACAGCCTCAGACTTAATGCCCATTTATACTCACAGTACATACAAAAATAGATCAGTTAATTTCAAACATAAACATCACTGCCAACATACTTCCATGCTGTCTTTCTGTTGGCATCAGTGCATCCACTAGATGGACTAAAGGGTGGAGTCAAAAGTTTTTGACATCAACAAACAATGTGATGGTGGAGGACACCTAGACAATGTAGCTTTTAACTGAGGCACTGGTGTAGATACGGTTGCATGAGGCCGTTATATACACTGCCACATGAGGACAGGGGTTTCTTTTGAAAATTTTATTGATTTGTTCTGCTCCATCATTTTTAAAATGTTGTGTCTTACGGCTGTATCCTATATCTCAGACTATGCTATCCATAAGCTTTTAGAAAACGTGCACGAATAGGAACAAAATTAAGGTAGAGTTCAGATAGAAGCTCCATACATGTCTGTAAACGTATTCAACCTCAAGTATAAATTAGCTGTTAGAGGTACTTATTCATATCAGGACCACTTCACACTTAGCTGAAAACCTCTCCAGTGTTTGCTACAGAAGCCAAGTTTTGATGACCTCTTTGCAATTTGCTGTAGCATTACAGACAGTTGACAGGACTAGTTCCCCTGCTGTGTCATGTAACAAATCCAGAAAGATAAACTCCATGTTTTTGAGACCGTCATTGGTACACTGCAGTTCTAAAGGGAAAATGCTAAGCAGTGGCACTGATGGCTTATACTGCTCATGCAGCAATCAAAGAACACCATAAGACATGTTACCAAGCTTAAAACTTGATTTTCAAGAGGATCTGATAATTTCCTCTAAATAATTACATATTCACATTGTCATGAAAAGAAGGAAATAAAACTGCTGTTTGTGATTTGAATGCAAGTATTTACATGTTCACTATGATAGAATAAATTATATCATCTAGATTCTTCTTTCAAGCATTTATAACCATCTTTTCAGGCCTTTCAGACTGTGTTTGAAAAACACATTAATAAAACAAATGCCAATTAAAATAATAGCAATTGAATTCCAACTCTATTGTAGGTCCAGGGACATGCAGGTATTGTCCTCAGTTGACTGCCAACCTGACAGATGGATCATTTATCACAAACGCAAACTTGAAAGAAACTATTCTTGATGGTTTTTGGCCAGGTGAATGGTTCATCTGTGACTCCAATCGTATCATTTGTAATGACGGTACACAGTTTTCAGTTTGTACCACACTTGATATCACATAAAGAGAAAAAATGAGTCAGATTTTAGATGTTTGCCAAGGACCACATGAAATGTCCTGATTCAACATTCATTAGTCTCTTTCTTCGTAATGAAGGACCTGCATTCCCTTTTCCATCTGCACATAGATATTCATTTGCAGAATCGCAGACACATTAGAGACGGAAAAGGCTCCTAGATTTTTCTGTTACATAAGGTCACAACTGAAATTTTAAAAAACCATGTATGACAAATTTGGTATTCACTGTCAAGAAAATGTTTAGTTGATCAAAACCAGACACTTTGATGCTATTCACTGACGTTAACCTGAGACCTAATAAATAGAATTTTAAATAATGCAACTCATTCATCATGAGGAGAGAGAGCCATGGACAAGAATATACACTGACTCACAGTTTAAGTCGCACAAAAACACTGTAGCACCTTGATCTAATGCTGTGCACCACGACTTTTGCTTTTTAGACAGGTTTGCATTCAAGCATACAGAATGCCAATACAATCTTCCACCACAAAACCACATTAGCGCTGTCTTGTTCTGGTGGTAAATTCACAGCGGCTCTTTTGGGACAGGCAACACACAGCACCAACACACTGCTCCATCAGTCAGTGAGAAAAAGCATTTGTGAGTGGAACAACAGAAATGATCGCTTGTTAGACAGACTTGTGGTTAGGTCACATAAGGTAGCTGGTGAAAGGCAAAAGAAAGAAAACTCCACCAAAAAAGTGCTGTACTGATGAAGAGGAGGGCCAAAATGTAGAAAAAGGAGACTTGTTCATGAAGTTTCTTATTAATAACAACCAGTGGTGATTAATCATAGCATCAGTAGTCTGTATTTAGTTTGACGGTGCTTGTCTGGAATATATGTATTAAAAGTGCAAGCGTCTGGGATACAAATTAATATGTATGTCATTCTCTGCATGTCAAACAGATAAAATTAGGCTTACCATCAAACTTTTTATGCCTCGAGACAAACGTTGTCCTCATATTGTGGCTGCTCTCCTCCACCAAGTTTTCGAACTCCAGTTTGCTCTGCTGGTTGAGTTTGTCCTCCATCTCAGATGTGCAGCAGGTGTATCCCTGAGGACAGACACGCAGGTGCTCACCTGAGGGAGACAGAGACATAGAGCGCCGCTTCTTTAACACACATCACTGCCACAGGATTCAGTTTTTCAAAAGGCTGAGCCGAGTCTTTGATCAAAACTCTCCTGTGATTTTGGGACTCTCATCACTGAAGCTATCAAAGAGGGACAGACCGTAACAAATGGGGAAGGATAATATTTGTCGGTACCCTGCTATCGTGTGAAACAGAGAGAAACGTTGGTAGAGCGGTGCATACGGCTCATGCGGGGTTTTCTTTTATATCACAGTCTAAAGCAGTGCAATAATGGCAGCTGAGCTCTTGCACATCAGTATTACATAAATCAAACGGAAGGCAGGAAATTCAGAAATTAGATTTCAGTTTCTAGTTTGTGAAGGCGAATCAGTCAAAATAATCTCTGAAAATTAATAAGGCCTATCATGACTGTAAACACAAAGATGACCTGTTTCCATAGTATAAACATATGTTTGCAAACAAAAGCTTACTTACACTTCAGACACTAAGCAACAAAGGCATTCTTTTACATTCTTTTTTGGCCACCTGTATCAAAATTTTTGATGCTTTGAAGAGTCATTCATTGGTTGAAATTTGAAATTTGAATCAACATTACAAATGATTCATTCTGTTTAAACCTGGTAGTTCCAGAGCTTTGTAAAGTCCAAAGGCCAACATGTATTTAAAAGAGATAACATTTGTTGTCTATCAAAATATTTTTCTTTGGTTCGTATTTGCTGGTGTTGAGTTTTTCAAAAACAACAATTTCATTGGGTCTCAAAGCTTTTTGCTCTCCTGCTTGCGGCACACAGAGGGAGGCACTCACCTGAATTAACACAACAGTTTACTTCAGTAGCAGAAAGAAATGCAAAGTAATGGAAGCGAAAACACATGATTAAAAAATGAGAATGATCATTTGACAGTCCTACTTTGTGAGAAAATGTGTCAAAGACACTGAAATGTTTCTGGTGATGAAGGGTTTGCATGTTCTGAGACAGGATTCATTCAAGGTGAGTGAAGTGTTTCAGAATCCCTTTAAAGGTCTTTGAGATGTATATAGGTTGAGTGCTTGCATACAAGGAAAATTAAAATTATTTGACTGATGGAAGAATTTAACAGAGTTAAACATTCAAAGTATAAGTCCACAAAAAGTGTGTACAATATATCAGAGTGCAAACTGGAGAAAGGAACTGCATGTATGATTCAGAAATAGAAGCACTGGATCTGAGCAGGGGTATTAAATAAATTGTCAAATCTGGAGAGTTCACCAAAGTGCACCAGACATGATTAATAAAGTGAGAAAATGTGACACAATGCCGTCAGTATTCAACCTTATGTTTGGAGAGACAACAGTCAGTAAATTACCTTACACATCTAAAAACCCTCTCATTAAAAATGAAGGGTTATTCTCACATCTGCAGATTCTTCCGTGTGTTAAGAGTGTAAGTGTGTAAAAGTGTAAGGATTACATAAATGGAGCAGGAAAAAAAAAGATTCTGAAGTCTGATGAAATGAAAAATTCAGCTCTACAGACAGAATGCATGGCACTATCAGACAGACACCAGGCTTAACCCATCATGCATTTAACACAATCTCTATCTCAGAGCATGCTGATGGCAGCATCACCAGACAGGTGTGCTTTTTAGTATCAGGCACAGACATGTGAGATTAGAAAGAATGATGATTTAAGCCAGATAACGACAGATTCCTGAAGCAAACTTTGTGAGTGCTAAAGAATCTTTGGTCGAAACAAACATGTCCAAAGGGGACAGATACACTGTGTACTCTATGTAAAACTGTGTGTGCACACAAAGACGGAAATATGCATACGTTTATAAAGCCACACAAACTCCTGATTATGTTTTAAATATTTACTGTGGAGCATTGAGACGCACGTGCACAAGCCTCAATTCCACTCCTACAGGCTTCAATAAATGGACATAAAAATGCTCTTAAACATTTGCTTGCATCATACAAGCTGTGAAATTGGCAAACAATCTAAAAACAATGCTATTCGTCACTCAACTCATATTTGATGTCCCCTTTTTTATCATCATCCACAGCTATCTCAGCTAAAACCGTGTGTGTACGCTTGATCTGACATATGCATGAGGTGTCTCACCGCATGTCCTTCCGTTATAAATATGTATAAATGTGTGGGAAAAGGCATGGTATGGTGCGTATACATCTTAACATGTGTTGCCCCTGGAGGATTTAAGGGCAAGAGTATAAAAGTCCATTGGTGAGCCAATCCATGTAAAGACTTAAATCAAACTGAGACTCTGATATGTGCAATGACTCACGCTGAGCATCCAAAGAGATAATAAAAACCAGACTTGATTAAGCTTGACTAAACCTGCAAAGGTACCAACTTTACACACAAAAGTGCACAGCCAAAGCTGCATGCACTAAATACTGGCTCAAGGGAGCATTTGTTTCGTGCTGATTGACAAAAACTTTTTCCATTCTGAATCGACTTAGACAATTATCGAAATAGACTATTTTATTTACAAATTATTAAAATTACAAATATCATTTCAACTTTTGGTAGCCTACTTGCATACCATAATCAATTGCTTTCACTCGATAACGTGGCTGAACAGAACATGTTGGGAGTTGAAAAAAGGTAATAAATCACAAAATATCCCAATATATTTTGACGAAATACATTTAGTGATACGTTTAAAACTTAATAATATTGTATCATGATAATATGATTTTCACCAGATTTCCAAGCAGCTAGTGGTCCAGACGTCCATCAAAAAATATTTGTCTCTCTGACAAAATATGAAAACAAGTCAAAAGCTTTATCCTGTAAATCTACTATAAATAACAATATATATATATGGTCCATTTAGTAAACATTACCATATCCTCTTAACATCAATCAGTTACCAGCTCTTCACTTGTAGAGCAACAACACAAAACATGTATTTGCATACAAGTGTCAATGAGTGTTTGTTTAGCCCTGACTTACCAAGTTGTTCAAAACAATTTAACTTTTTCTTTTTTAAATTATGTCAGACTGTGATTACAACAAAGCAGCATAAAACCTCACACTGAGTTTGACTGCTGCTGCTTTCAGGCTTTCGGTGCTTTTATTACACAAAATGTCTGAATTCACCAATAAACTGACTTTTATAGCCTATAAATGTCCTGGTCTACCCTGTCTCCTAAAAATTACATTTGTATATTAGGTCAGAGATATCAGAAAACAAAAGCAACATTGCTGCAGTCAGGGAACCGTGTTGCCAAAATATGCCCATTAACAAACCAATATATATAACACGGTTTCCTTTGAAAATACTTTGAAGGTTTTATTTATTTTTTATTTCTATGTGTTATTTCTGACAAAAAGCACTTCAGAAGTTGTATCTATGAACATGTAACTCAACAGCAGGAGCTTCAGAGACGGACTTTAGGGCTCCATTATACTTGTCAGTGAGAAGATGAGACCCATAAACAAAGAAACAAACAAAAGATTAAGATTGCGGTTGCTGTGTAAACAATAAAAGTAGACTGGTCATAATGTGTGTTTTTTCCACAGTTTGTCTTCGTGGGCAGCAACATTTGCAGAGCCGGCAAAGTTTGTTGCTAAAGGAGGCAGCAGTTGTGCAAATTCTTTGGAAAAATAATTACCCAGTCTTCGACTCGTTACTGATACGTACAAATATAGCAATTTTAGAGGTGCCACATTTTCTGCATACTCGCTGTATTATCTCTCCTCTGCTGCTTCACGTCTGAGAGCATCAGACATCATTATCAGAGGTTTAAAAAAAAAAAAAGAAAGAAAGTCTGGCCAGCAGTCGCATGAAAGATTTGAGTTTTCTGAGTTTTTTTCCCCCAGTTTTACCTATTAACATTTGAGAAAGAGAAAGATGAAATGCTGTCACTGTACCAGTGGTGGATTGGTGCAGAACAGACTCAAGACTGTGGGACTTTTTTGACGGATCCGACTACACAATGCAGACACTGACAGCCCCACTGGTATTCTGCATGCATATACAGTAAGCTATAGATGAAGGAGCTACGCATGGATAATGAAACAAGGAGGGTGCAGTATGTAGGTACGTGTTGGTACTCTCAAATGTGCTTAATCCTTAATCAGTCCTTAGAGAGGCACCAAGCTACAGTAATGAGGTGCACCATCAACAGTTCAACACAGACCCATTGTCTCCAGAGTAATGCACAAGCCTCCTGGCCACTGAGACCAAACTCTCTACGACAAAATAGGCTGAAATGCAGAAGTCGATTTTGATTTGGTGATTCTTTACAGGCTCTTTTGTTCCTCTGCTAAACGACAGCGCCGTAATCTTTTAGTGGTGCAGCAGCATTCCTCAACTGTCACACATTATTTCCACTCTGTGGAGATGCAACATTGTGTGATAATCTCTATTCCAAGCTGTGATCAGTTTAACACATGCCTGCAGAGAAAACAATATCGTGCAGAGTGCAGAGCTCGCGGTAAGAGGAGCATAGTGATACTATTTCATCAACTTGTTTTTTCATCAGTTTCTCTCATGTTTTCTTTACATAAATCTCCTTTTGGGCGACGTTCTCGTCACTGTTTGTGTTGTATCAGTTTTGCTTACATTTGAGCTCTTGTTCACTGAAACACTGTATCATTAAAGTATCACTGCAGTGCAACATGGTCCACCACGTTTTGCTTACATTGAAGAGTGGAGGGATAATTAAGGCTGACTTGGGGTCAATTTTAACTGGCATGCATCAGCTGGTTGGCAAATGTCAAAGAAAACACCTCAGTGCAGCCTTGTGGACCGAGTTTCCCAGGATCTAAAATGGCAGTGCTTGAAACTAAAACGTAAACGTAAAAGTTAGAGTTTGGCCAAAGATGATAATACGCTTTATTGTCATAATGATTGGGCAAGTAAAATGCATTGAATAGTTTGGTCTATGTTATGACGCATGGCACAAACTGTGGAAACACAGTGTGCCTTTTTTAGCTCACATGATGAATTACAGAACAGGACTATTAATCTTCTGTTGTGAAGAAATAAACGATTCACTTCAGATTGTCTCTAAATAGCAACATTCAATAGCCCAGAAAACTCCATAATGTTACATTATACTTTAGCATCTCTCAGACCCAATTTAAGCAAATGAGCGTTAGCTACCATAAATCTGCTATATCCGTTAGATTTGTGTTTGTTTTGACAGATAAATGCACAATCAACATTACAGGTACATTTTTAAAAAAGTAATGAACAGAAACACCTTCAGTGTGTTTTCCTTCCCTTATGTAATGGATCAGTGTAGCCATCAGTCCCCTGATAAAATTAAAGTTATCACATGATAAAACTGACGCTCGGCAACACTGATCTATCACAAAACAGAGAAAACAGACATATATTTCTTTTCCTTATTTTTGCTGTAAGATTTACCAGTATTTGTGTGTTTCAGGAATAGGCTATGTAATTGATCCCCAGGGAGAAATCATTATGGTCGCTATACAACATGGAAAATTACATAAAAGTATAAAAGTACAAGCATGAAAATAAAAATTAAAAATATAAAATAAAATGTATGCATTATGCTTCATTTTCACACCAGTATGTAAAACATTTGAAAATGTAAAATATGCATAATATGTAAAGAATGTAAAATGTGTAAAAAAGAATTTACCTTATGCTACATTATAACCTACAAACTAGGTTTGGAGACTTATCCGGGTGTCTGCAGGAGATGGCAAGTGTAACTAACTGAAATGACATAGAAGACAGCATACGAGTACGAGTATACAACGTAATATTATTCGTTTTTTGAATATTTTAAACCACTAGAGACACACAAGTGAATCCTAAATTTCTTCATAACAGAAACTTAAATAATGTCAAACCAATTATGCATTTGTTTTATTTTATTCTAAGGTCAAAGCTGCAACCCCATGTCAATTTATTTAATTCATATTTTTATTGTAAGGGCCATATCTGTATTCTAAATGAAGCATAAATTTAGCTTTTTTTATTTTTAAGTTGTTCAAAAGAGCATTGTTTAAGAGGAAAAGAAATAAGTTGGTTTTTTAATAAAATGATAGAAAAAAACACACAATTTCACTTTTTTTTGTCTAATTTATGATTTGATAGATCAAAGTAATAATCCACAAATGTGTCAGTTATCAGTTAAAAGGTTGATGGTTGCAGCCCTAACAATGATGGGTAAGTTAAGAAACATTTTCTCACTGCATTAGACCTGCAACTCTGAAGTTAAGATTCAGTTTCAATTTGAAGTTTCTGTTGATGCAATAAATTGACTTGATTGGCAAAGTACGTGGAACACCAGTGCTGGCCACTGAAGGTTGGCAAGAAGAAAAAAAGAAAACCAATAAAAGGAAGAACTTTCCTTAAGTGCAAATAACAGCTAGAAGGAAGCTCTGTTGCTTTTAGCTTTCATAGGTTGCGCACAACTCTGTTGATCTTCCAGTGTTGTTTTTGTATAAGCATTTGACACATCCAGCTACTTTCACTACATTGAATCAGGTGCTGCTGTTACATAAACATGATATAGGACTTTATGAGCAGCAGGCAGCAGCTGCATGCTTATGATGGTGTGACTTTTGTCACGTTATTCCTTCACTCCTTTTTCTTACTTGTCTTTTTTTTTCACTAGCTGCTTTCCACAATATAGATTCCAAAATAAACAGCAGAATATAAATAGCAGTAATGTCAAAATAATACAGGAAAAAAAATTTACACATAAAACTATCATGCACATTTTTTCCTGTGTGTTCTGTTTCAAAAGAACAATACAAACATAAAAAGGCCTACCTTAGTGATCTTGGGGAATAATCGTCCCTAAATCTAGATGGGATTTTGGTTCACTAGACCATATCTGTCCTGTTCTAGTTGGTTGCTTTGCACCCAAGATGGAATTTGAAACCAAGCTGTCAATACACTGTACGCTTGCGAGATCACAGTTGTGCTCAGAGTCTGTCAGGCTGAGTTAAACTTGTAAGACTTAATACCAAAAGTGCCAACAAAAAGTGGAGACGTAGGGGTGGATACAATAGAAAGCCAGGGATGTCTGTTTGGGTAGGAAACACAAATGGTGTTGTTATAAAAATACATTTACAAAGATGAAATAATTGCGATACTTGAGATACTGCATTCACAAGAATAGAACAAATGAGGTCACAGTGACCCATACCTTTTAACTTTGACCTTTGACCACAAAAATATTTTTTTTAAGATTATCTTTTTGGGACTTCTTTGCATTTATTTCACAGGACAGCTTGAGCGTGAAAGGGGGAGCGAGAGAGCAGATGACATGCAGCAAAGGGCCAAGGCCGGAATCGAACCCGCGGTCGCTGCGGTGAGGACACAATATCTGTACATGGGGCACCCGCTCTAACCACAAACCCACGAGGCATCCCTTGACCACCAAAATATAACCAGCTCATTGTTAAGTTCGAGGGGATGTTATGCCAATTGTTTTTAGGAATTTTCTAAAGGCATACTTGAAATATTGAGTTCATGAAAACAGGACGGGCAGACAGACAATACAAAAACCTCAACCACAACCAAAAATTTATTTGTTAACACTGAAAATTTCTCCTTCTAATGATGACAACTACTCTGCAAAAACATTATGGTTATATCAACACATTTAATTTTGAGTCTCACTCCCTGAGAGTACACAAACACAATCAGTCTGAATGTGTTAACTAATAAGGCCTTGTTATTACTGTATGCCTACATAAACAAAAGCCACAGTAATGGATTTAGTAAATTAGAGCTTTTAGCAAGTGGTGCAATGAGGGTAAAAAAACAAAAAAAGAACACTGTTTTTGTCGCTAACATTACAGTTGGCTGCAGGTGAAGAGGGGCAAGTGGGATGTTGGGTACAGTCCCAGAGCACGTCCATCGCATCTGTTAAAACGGTTTGCCAAATTAGTGCTGCAGCCCAGTCTTTAACTGCTGCTAAAACTTTGCATACTTGGTAAAAACAACTATTGGGCTCTTATCATTTGATAACATTTTCTGTCTGTCAGCCTTTTGACAATCAGGTAAAACAATAAAAGGGAGAGTGTAAAGTTTGATTTGAGTGAGTGACTGAGCAGCACAGAAACATGTAACACTGACAGAGGTGCTATATATTATAGGGAATTCCACACAAAAATATGTAATAATTTCAGAATATATATAATAATGCCTAAAAATGTAAAAAAAAAAAAAAAAAATAAAAGAAAATCCCAACTTAATCTTAACCTGATTGAAAATGTTATAAAACCAAGTCGCAATGCAATAAAATAAAATATACAAGAAAATATTCTTTTTTTACAGATAATGAAATAATACCTTTCAGGTGGTCCTTTTTCAAAAGTTATGTAATAAAATGCAATAAAAAATAAAAAGTATGCATTTTTCACAAATGTAAACTGTGCAGGCATACAAAATTTATATGACTGTTAGTGTTTTGAGTAGGTTAACTTGACTCTCACATCTGACACTCATTTCATTTTTTGGATATGTAAACTCACGGCTTTAAGTAGAATTTTAAATTTACAACTGATGGCAAGAGGTACATTGTTAATCGGCAAAGATGTAATAAACTAAAATAGCTATTAACGGGAAATGATTTATGGATTTAGTTTTTTTTTCTAGATTTGCAGTATGTTCTGATAAGGCAAAGCTTGCATTACTGTCTGCTGTGTAATTAATTCCCAGTAATTAAATTAAATTAAAAAATAAAAATGTCAATATCAGTCTGGACAGTTTAATACAATATTGGTCACATTATTACATTATTGGGTTTATTAAATATTCAGTCAAGTTAAGTGCAAATTTTACTACATGTTTGGATATTATTACATTTTCAGGACTTTTTTACATTATTAGGTGCTACATAGATACACATGTCACATCAGGTTCACAATCTAGAGAAAAGGATCTGCTTCCATTTAGATGTAAAATTAAACAGCTGTATCTTAAACATTAGGTCTGGCATATCCGCCCACATTTATGATTCATTACACTCCGAGAATTGATGGATCAGCACACGCAAAGACAAGCATACACATGAGCATACACACATACATAATACATTATTTACTCACAGGTTCATCCATGACTCGTAAACAAATAGTTATGCAATCACTGTGAGAAAAAGGCATGGATAAAAGCCCTCACTAACATCTTTAAATTAGTCCAGCTTGCTTGTGTGATGTACCACTCTGTCCTTGCAGCTGCCTCGAGCGCAGATGTCAGAAGGCACTGTGGCACATCTTTCCCTTTCAGAACAAGCTGATCAGAGATTTAAATGTATGTAATTACAGAAAGCAAGATAATTAAGGACAAATGCTAATCTTCTGTGGGGATTTTACAGTGAAATGTTCTGGCATTAGCTCAAATGTCTCCTAATCAAAAGGAAGTGAGGCATAAGAAACATTGTGTGGCTTTACAAATGCAATCACACATTAGCTGTTTTGTTCAGTTTCTTTGATGCGCAGATGTGTTTAGCTCCTCTGGATCACAATCTTTATGGACTGCATAACATGATTGAAGCGTAGCATTGTAATTAGGTGAAATTGCTGACTATGGTTTCAGCGATTGCTCACATAGGCCTCCTCAATGCTGATGAATGGCGGGAGAAAAAAAACGCAAGACAATGCCGGTTTGACACGTGCAATCAGAGACAAAGACACCGCTCAATTCACAGGGAAGAGACTCCAACCCATTATAAATGTTACTTTAAGATTATTATGTGTGACACATATGTTTAACCACAAACATTCTGATCTGCTAAATAATAAAGTCAGGCATATATAGGTCATTGGGAGGGAGTGGATGGACCTGGAGGTATGATCATGCATATATTAAAGAAGAACTAACATCATATGGTACGCTTTATTCCACAGTTGCCTTGTATTTGGCCTCAGTTCCCTTTGGCTTCACATCCCTTGATGTTAAAGAAGCATGTACTCTGCGTGTTTGAGCTTTCATATGCAGTCAGATGCTGCAGTCATGTCTAACGGGCAGGCACAAAGGATGGCATATTTCTTATGTTTTCTTTCTATTAGGGCCTCATTAAAATTGGCGGCCGAGCCCACAGTTTGTAAGGCAGCCATGTGATGTTAAAGCTCAACAATTGAGGCAGATGCCCCGGTGAGACGCAACAGATTTGCAGTTTAGAGATGCCTCATATGCAATAAAGTGGAGGACTGCCACTGAGGTTTTCTCTGCCTGTAGAACTCATGTATGCTTTTGTTCTCACCATTCTGGAAGAAAAGGTGACCATTTCTCAAAAAGAATACAAAATTTGCTTTTCACAACACGTTACAGGATTCCTCAAACAAGGAAGCCCATCTGTCCGAAACTGGCCTAAGCATTGGCTATTTTTAAGATGTCTGTAAGCTATAATTACAGTGGAACAACTCGGTTTGAAACATAGATATAATGGTTAGCAAGCTCACTGGCAACATCAGTGAGCTCTTTTGTATACAGACAGACAATGTGTCTCAACTTCCTCCCACTGTACAAAAATGAGGCCAAAATTTCCCAGATACAGCCACTACCATCTTGGGCTAGTGATGTAATTTTGAGCCAGTGTTTGCGCCTTAGTGATTTCAGTGGTGTTGTGTTTTGTTCATACACCAATCCAACCAATTGTGAGCAGTGCCACTGATTGCGAGCACATTGACTGTCACCAACAGGTCAGGACGTCAAACCGCCTTTAAATTAAACAACACCTATAAGAAAAATCAAACAGATGAACATACATCAGCAAGATAAGAACTTCCTAAAATGACTGAAACCAACCTTGGGAAAAGTTTATTTGACCTGTACTGAGTTTTTAGATTGGCCCTCATTCCATCTGTTAACCTGGAGTGGGTGGGGTTTATGAACTATACTGGGGATAGCCACCAGGGGGCAATTGAGATGTTTTTGTTTCACTTTCGGGGTGCTATCCATGGGTAAATTAAGAGAAATGGACACAGCGGTTAAGGCGTGGCCTGTGATAGTCGCTTGGTTGCACACAGAGTCAAAATGGTTCAGCTGTTGCATATAAATTTACCCGGGGATGATCGAGACTACTTCCTCACTGTGTGGCCCAAAGAGCAAGTGCAATACAGATTAACGGTGACCAAGTGCAGCAAAGCAGCTAACTTCTGTCAGCGAAACAGATAACTTATGGTTTAGTGCTCTTGAATGGGAATAAAATTATTTAATCTTGCAGCTCTTACAGATTTTAAAAATGTCCTTGGACCGAATGGATCAAATCCAGATAGTGAAACGAGTCATTTTGCAGGGATTGTGATGCTCGAAAACATGTATCCACTGATTTACAGAGGATGCAAATCCATGTAAGTTAATGGAGACAAGTCTTTTTAAGCAGCAGAGCATCATGTGATAATAGGCCGGCTCACATTCTGGGGGCCTGGAGCTGTCGTGTTGTCCATCTTAAATTATACAGTCTGTGGTTAAAGTGAAAGTCTAAGATCTGTTCTTTGCCCTTGCTTTCAACTTTAATGCGAAAATGTTGCCCAGCAACCTTAACTAGCTGGTCAATCTGTCAGTAAGTGAAACTTACTTCATGACATTTATGGATAATGTCAGGGAAGATTAAAGCTATAAAACCTTTGACAGTATTTTCATATGGCCAAACACTGGAGGTGATAGTGATGAGGGACAGACTGCTAATATTTGTGGCTTCACTGAATCAACAATGTTAAGTCAGCTTCGGCTCCACAAAGTGCAGCAGCCGGCAAGCACCTAGTTAGCTACATCGCACCCCATACTACTTAAGAAAGAACTCTGGACATCCACATCTTCCCTTTAATAAGGCTGTAAAAGTTTTTGAAATTACTGTCATGAAATGCTTTATTTTAGGGATTAGTGTTTTTTTGTGCAAATTTTGCAAATGTTTTAATTATGTAGTACCCAAGTCATTTTAGCAAGACACAATCTATATTTAAACCAATTTGTAGTCATCATATCTGCTTCTACTGTTACCATGCAATCACAGCAAAACCCTCAATAAGCAGCCTCCTCATTTGCTAAGACTGTATCACCCTGACTACAACAATGGCTTTAAGTCAAACCGTAACCATCTATAACCTAAACAGAAGCGCTTCATTAGTGGAGCCCTGGGGCTTCAGGCACCATGGCAGGAATTAGCTGCAGCCAGGGACTGTTTAGGTTAAAAATTGTTTCATCACTCCAGGCAGTCCATGTTTTTCTGTATTTAAAAAGAAAAACCAGGATAGAAAATGCCTAAATTTTGTTTGTAAGTGACTGTGTTTATATTCCCATAAAAAAGCTTAGTTGGGAAAAAGCAGTTAATGACTGTCCTATCAATATAATATAAAGTAGATGGCTTGTATGAAAATACTGAATTGTCTTTGAAGTCATACAGGATTTTGAAGACTGTAATAAACACCTTCCTGAAATCTTTGGCCAATATTTATGAAACCTAAACTTATGTTCTGTTGAGTTAGTGTATTAGATTAATTAACTCAGCATTAATGACTCATATATTAGGTTTAAACATTTACAGAGGTGTGGAAAGGCAGAGCATATTTTTCTCTTTTCATACAGTAACACAAGATAATCCTAGAAGAAAAGGGTCTATAAAGTAGAATATAGTTTGTTTGTTTTTTGGAAAAAGTGGAAAAAGCAGACTTCACTAAAATCTTTTGCTTTAGTGAGAAAAAATGTTCTGTCAGAGAAAAAAAACCCTAATGCATTATTACATATTGCAAAGTGGCAGGGGGCTCGCAGGAGTGAATGACATGCTGGCATGTTTACCAAACTCAGGCCAGGTTGTTAAAATGTTTCTCTACTTCTTTTATAAAAATAAAGAAAGCTGAGACAAAAACTGGATAAATAAAAAAGAAATATGTTTTTTCAAGGACGCAAAATGGCCCAATTTAAAGCAAATCCACTTATAGGTAGACCGACCGTGGACAGCTGTACACATGGACATTCAACCCTGACTCGTGTTTTCTCAATAATCGTCCTGCGTGGTCATCTGCTAAATGGCCGTCAGCAGGTGGGCCAATGTACTGTGTTGTGTGGGACCTCAACAGTCACAGAGCACTGCGTTGAACTCTGATTGGTCTCAGTCACTTTGTCGACTCACGATAAGGCTTCAAAGGGAAAGCAAAGGATAAGGCTTCAAAGCTGAGGTTGAGGAGATCCTAAGGCTTCTACTTCAATATGGTCGATTGAGTGAAGTGCAGTTATAGGACAATAATCAAAACAAAAAATAAAGGGTGTAAATCCATCTCACTCGCAGTCATACTGCTGCACTAATCTTTGTCACAGCTCAGCAAATTTATTTATTTATTTATCTTTCCAGAAGAGACTCAGCTATCAGTTTATTAATCAATATGTCAATCAACAGAAAGTGATTGGTATCTATTTAAATAATCACTAAGTGTTTTAGTATTTTAAGCAAAAAGTCCCCCAAAAATGCTGGTTTATTGGTTCTCTTTGTAAGAATTTGATGCTTTCCTCTGTTACATGATAATAAATCGAGTTGCTTTGGATTTTTGGACAGTTGGTTAGATAAAACATACCATTTGAAGATGTCACCTTGGGCTCTGGGAAATTATGCAGGACATGTCTCATTATTTCTGACATTTCATTGACAGAACAATTTATTAGGAAAATAATTGCCAGGTTTATAGATAATGAAAATAATCGTTAGTCGTAGCTGTACACTAAAGGTTGGGAAATGTCCTATTGGGTCATTTTATACTTTACTTTTTCATTTATTTATTTATTTTATTTTTCAAAATAACACAAAAAATAGTATTTTATTAACCAAGGACCTACATACATGGTTCTTTTCAGGAGAATAACAACCACCACAGGGTCATGAATGAAACAGAGCTGAAGCCCCAACACACATCTTTTTTTTGTGCTTTGCAATTATGAACTGCTCCAACAACAAATGACCACAATCGTCTGCTCTATGAAATCAGTTTGACTTCCATACTGCTCCATTAAATCCCTATGTCTTCAATACATTCTAAAAAGGCATGCTGACAATGGACTGAGCAAGTGCCAATATAGGCTGCATATCTCTTGTTTAACCGGTCATAAGGTTCCTGGCTGAAATTCCACTTTCACAGCATCATGGAATTTTTATCAAGTGATGCATTTCTTCAGATTACAATCCAAGAGGTCATGGAGTCTGATTATTTCAGTCATAAGCAATAATATCTGTTGGATTTAATTAGCTACTCCACTCTGCTCTTTTACATCCATACAGCAGGTAAGACAGAAGGGGTAGGTTATTGTTAAATTTTCACAAAGCTTGTGTCCCAACTGTTAGTTGGGACCGTTGAATGTTTTTGGAAGCCGCCTCTCGCCCACATCTTTCCAAAGTCCAATTAGGGGCAGGTTTTGTCTGACCATTTCTAATAAAAATTCTAAACCAGCAATCACTTGATTGGCCAAAGTGAAGGTGAGAAAGGAGCCAGCTCTCTGTTTTTATTCTTCTTATTCTTATTATTTCACTTTTTATTTTAACAACCTGGACGTTTTTGTGAGTCTGTGAACACAGCGCAGGTGGACCTCTTCCTGAGTTTTTTTTTTTTTTTTCAGCAGCAGCAGTTTGTGTTGAAAGGTGGAAAATTGATCAGTTGATCTGGTCAGAACTGATCAGATCAGATTGATGTATTAGAGGAGCAGCTGCTGCAGAGGCAAGTTAGTGCAAACTAGAAACAAATTAGATACAAAGATATACACCTCAAGATATAAGGAAACATAATTCCTTATATCTTATAAAGCAGCACAATCAACAAATCAACATATACCAAAGCTAAAGTTCAAGCCCAAAACAAATTCTGAAGTCAGGAGCTGATTCAAAACAGTTCAAGATACAAACAGTAAATTGACTACTCCATTATCTTCTCCTTCGGAGATTTAAAATGCTAAAGAGACTTTTTTTTCATTTCATCCTCATAACTACAAGCATATGTTGCAGGGAAATGCGGATGCTTCAGAATATTTCAGGGCAGCTGTGAGAAAAGAGTGGGTTCAATGCCCATAGAGGGTCTGATGCCAGACAGTGTGATTAACTCCCAAAAGGATTCATTAGTCTACCTGGCCAAAGGGCAAACTGCATATGGGCCATGCCATCTGGTACATCCCTTGACCACTCTTGCCAGCATTTATAAAGTGAGGACATTCTTGCCAGAGCTTCTTGCCAAACAAGCCAACAGATCATGAAGTCAAGAGAGAAAAATGTATTATTCACCCAGGCTGAAAATTCATAAAAAGGTGTAGTGATGCAGTAAATGAAATTAATTTCTGCAGAGTGTGGTGGCATCTATTGTACTCTGAGCTGGCGAGTTTTTATTCAAAGTTTAATTCCCTGAAAACAGTTTACTATGAAGAGAATAAAAGAGCTAAGTATAGCGTATACAGCATAAAAGTAGCCCACATTTTGACTGAAATCAGGATTTGTTTTTATCTGGTTCCAGGATATCTTAGACTGCTGCCTGTTAGTGGGGTTTTCACACCACAGGAGAGCCAAGCTCAAAAATGGGGAAGCACCATCTTGAATGAATCACATTTATTATCATCGATCTACCACCAGATTCGAGCTCCAGTCTCATTCAGAAGTGCCTCTGGAATATTGCCCCCTCTCGCTCTTATGGTCCGGCTGCCATAGAGACTCACTGACTTCAAATGAGGGCAGAGGCCTGAAGCAGGTCCATACTCTTAACACTTCAATTCATTCAGTTGAGTTTACTTGAGCAGGGTCTCCTACAATATCCATAATTCACTTTATTTGTAACTCAGTTTCTCAGTTTTTAGCATTGATTCTGTTCAAAATTAATCACTTGCTTTGCTACACAGATTTACATACACATGTAGACATACACACATGTAGACTGCTATCCAGCATACACATAATACATTCTCTAAGAATCAAACCCATTAAGGCATCAAAAGTGCTTTCTTTCAACACTACTATAATAAAAGTGGTTATACTTTTTTAAATATCTGTGACTTAAGATTTACTGTACAACATTTTTTAGTTAAATGCTAAAGGTGTGGGAAAACAGATACAGCTCAGATCATGATATTTTTGCTTGGCAATATTGTATCAATACACTGTGCCAAATATTGATTTTTGGCAGCCTACTATAATTAGAAAATCAATAGCATTTTTCAATGAGCAGGACTTCTCTATGAAAAAAAATAAATAAATAATATTATTTCATATTATTAAATCAATGTGATGAAGTACCATGATTTGTCAGGTATTTAATTCATTTGATTTGAAATAGAAAAAACAGCGATGCCTGTCTGGTTATGTTATTCATTAGTCATCACTGAATTGATTTTCCAGAAATTGTCTCATATGATAATATCAATATTGTGAAATAAAATTACATATGCACTGACAGAGGATTTTATCTATATCATCCACCTCTAAAGACTCATATGAATAATTTATTTTCAAACTGGCAGTTTGCATTTATGTAAATTACTTTCTTTTTGTTAAATAAAATGCCTCCTACCACTTCTTACAATCTCTTACTGACTGAAGGAAGCAATTTCATCATGCCTTCAGACAAGATAACATATATTCATCTTAGTTTTAATTTCCAGCGACCATGAAACATAAGCCTGAAATGTACGCTCACACTACAAGTATTGTCACATTCTTTTATCTTATTATCACACCAAGTTTTTATGTAAATTACTGTTTGACACTGAATTAATCCAAAGGAAAAATCAGAAAATCTAATTTCATCATTGGTAATGTCTATAAATGGCATGTTACAGTTGCTTTTCTGGGTTTTATAGATTGTGTTGTATGTAAAAAGAACAGCACTCTCTGTGAAATAAAGCTCCACTGAAAAGTGGCAAAATTGTGAGTAGCATGATGACAAAATATAGTTATCAAGTCCAGGTTAAAGACAATTGAATTACCCTGTCCAGGAGAGAAGGGGTTAAGTTAAGAATTTCTCTAAATAACAGTCCCTGACATTGTTGGTCTTTTTACTCGTCCTCTCTCTACTCAGTTTGGACTTAATGCTTCAGCCAAGTTTAGCACACTGGACAGTAAAAGCTAAAAGGCAGGCTGATCCTCCGCTCTCTGTGAAAGGTTGACACCTCTATCTTTGAGATCTATTGACTCAGGAACAGCTTAGGCCCCTCACACATTTGGGCCATGACTGTCCTTTCTTTATTTGAGTTACGGCACATTTAAAAGGGCCCTTTATTCAGCTGACATGACCTAGATTAGAGGGCAAAAGGGAGCAAAATCACGCAAATAGAATTAAAGGATGTTGAATGATGGAGGACTGTATGAACACTCTGTAATGATATATGAAAAGGAGAAAATAGCTTTGAGCAGAGAACGGTGAAGTCAGCAGGTACTCTTGTCAGCTTAATACTCCAGATGATATGATCTGTTTAAAGGTTAACTTTCAAAATCAGCATAATGAAGGATTCCTGCAATCAAAGGAATTCTGGATGTATTGGGACATCTTCTTCCTTTAAACACATCTAAGTCGTATTTAAAATGCAGAGCAAAAGTAGGCTACCAACTGTCAGACAACTATCTGAGTACTTTTTACTTTCTATGATGAAGTACATAATATCACCTCATGCAATCCATTCTACTCAAAAAATGTAGTCCAGGAATGAAATATACTGACCTTTAGAAAGTGATTGATAATGTCACAAAAATGACCGTATATCTATAAAGGTGCTCATTTAGAAATGACTGGAGGTAATTAAATTTCACAGCAGAGCACTTTGAGAGATCTTATGTTGACATATGAAAGGATGATCATCAACGACTGTGTTTTCTTGGCAAAACATGTAGACCAATGACTGTATTTAAGGATGAACAATGCATCAACTTCCTCCCGCTGAGGCCAAGATATCCTGGACACAGCCGCTGTCATCTTGCACTGGTGGTGTCATTAAAAGCCGGAGTCTATACACTAGCATTCTCTGCAGTATTGAGTTACCACCATCCACCAGTAATGAGCATCGTCATTGATCGCGTGCACACTGATTAGCGGACACAGCTGTCAATCATGACGTCAAATCCCCTTTTTATTAGGGATGGGAATCAAGAACTGGTTTCATACATGAACAAGTTCTTGTATCCAATCCATCGAAATGATATGTCATGTTTATTTATTCCTTTCATCGACACAGGCATGTTTTGCCTCAAAGTTGTGCAAAACAATGACTATAGATGGGTACCGAAACCTGGTATTAAATGGGTCCGAGGGCCGAATTATTAAAGACCATAGTATTGATACACTCTGATGTTAATAGCTCTGCTGATTTTTTCTTGTTTGTTTAGGTTACATAAACATTATCTTGCACAGTTTTGCAGCAGGATTAGGACATATGTCTATGATGCATTTTCACTCTTCAATCCAGGCGAGAGCTGTGTGTTGGAGCCTGGCAGCCTGCTGCATGTGTGAGGGGCAAGGCCGGGTCAGCTCTGCCAATCTGTGTCTCTCTCTCTCTCTCTCTCTCACACACACACACACACACACACACAGGGGCCCTGTTCTCAGTGACAATGGTGGAGAGAGCAAAATGCTCCAAAGTCTGCTGCTCATTGCCACAGGTGCAACTATTTAACATGTGCGGGTGAGGACACGAGCAATCTTTCAAAACATCTCGCAAAAGTGCATCACATACAGGTGGAGAATTGCACCATTTTCATCCACCGAACTTGTTATTCAGCTCCCATTACCTTCACCTCACATGTTATAGTCTAAAATAGCGATTTATTCAAAACAAGGCTTATTCTGTTCTTATTTTTCATGTTTTCTTTTAACTTAAACCTCCCTCAAAACGTACAGATAAGAGTAAGAGAAGCAGCTTTGTTAAATCTTAACCACACCCATCCCTAACTATGACGTCAAACTCATGCGGCTACGCATGAAATGGTCTTCTTTTCACAAAGAAAGATGACAAAATGCATGTAAAATGATTTTAATTCAAGTCAGGATGGAAACACTGCAGCAGTAAGCTGAAGTATCCTTCTATTCAACATGGGCTTAAATTTCAGGAATGCCATGTACTTGATACTTTACGCACGAGTTCCACTGCTTCCCAACTGAGCAGTACATCCATTATCGAGGGTAAATATCCTGTTATAAGAACATCAGCCCTATGCAGACAGGCTTAGCAGATTTTTTCTCTGACTAAGAAAACCTGGATGAAAATGACTGCTCTACAAACATTATCTTAATTCATCCATGATGACAATAAAACTGTGTCTTCACTGAAAACCTGTGTAGGCCTATTGTTTTTCTATGGAGAAAATTGATCATGAATGAATAAGGGAATCAATAAACAATTTGGCTAATATAGTACTAGTAATGGCATTGGTATTGAAATATTGCAACAATTTTCACTCCTACTTTGTATAGTATCAAATAGTTAAAACTACGGTTGTCAGAAAAATGAACACTTGAACATACATCAGGGTGATGAGAAGAGAAGAGAGATAGAATAGAGAAAAAGATAGAGAAGTAACTTGACTGAAACAGGTAATTATTAGAGTTATTAGGGTTCAAGCCTCTTAAATTGGAAGATTTTGCTTCTTTCCTTTGCCATGTATGACTATAAACTGATCATATTTCGGGTTTGGACAATTGGTTTAATGAAACAAGCTATTTGAGGATTTCACCTTGGGCTACAGGAAATAATAAAGGAAAAATGTCCCTACATTGTAATATTTTATGACAAAAACAACCAATAGAGGAAATAATGGAAATAATTGGTAGTTGCAGTCCTGGTATCAACAATTAAGGAAGAAATCTAGAGAACAATTATTGTATTCTGAATTAAATGGTCACCTAAACATGCTTTCTTTAGCCTATTAAACCTAGAAACCTGATGAATGATAACTGTTATGATGAAACAACACGTGAAGAAATGTACGCTTATTAGTTTATACAAGCAAGTTTGCGCTTTTGTTTTTAAGGTGTTATGACTTGTCAACAGAAATCACCAAATTGGAAGCAAACTCAATTACTGTGTTAAATCACATCTGTCTGCATGTTGAAGTGGGAAAAATGCATCAAGCTCGATTGATCTCACCGCTGCTCTGCCATCTGGATCTCCTCTCCATCACCCAAATCACCCACTTTCAACTATTTCCACTGAGGCTTGGGACCCAAATTGAATATGTCCAAACAAGATGACATAGATAATTCCCACAATCGCCCCGACCATATGTTACCACACTTGGAGGCTGCTAAAAGATTTTCCAACTTTGAAATAACTTCCAGAGTTGGAACACTGCGTGACAGTAATGGATAGATAAATATATGGTTCACAGCGTGGCGTGAAGTAGCGACGTAAAGCTTAATGCCCTGAATAAAACCACACATTTCTCCAAGCTCATCACTTTTTAGCGCACTTGCCAATCTAATGTCAACTCTGCACTCCTTTTAGCCTGATGAGCAGTCTGTGTGCATGAAACATGACAGCAGTATAAGTGTAAATAAACACACTTGCAAGAGCATCTGAGAGAGAATGCACAGACCATTTTGTTTACAGTCATAAACTCTGGCTTCCATCAGTGTAAAACAACAACATGACAGGTAGATCATAGGAAGATCAATTCAACATATATGTAATCAAAGAGTGTATTTGTTTTTCTTTTTTTTTTTGTCTCTATTTTTTCTCCAAACATCTTTTTGCTGATTTTCCCCAAAGATGATAAGTGCTGGAGGCGTTCCATTTTGCACAGCGACAGAATTGCATTAGCCAGGTTCTGTACTGAAAAACCAGTTGGGCTAAATGAGAAGCCATTACTGAGTTGGAAATATGAAAAGGTAATAACTCAAACTGTGGGCAAATGGCAATGAACCTCAGACCATGATTCAAAGGTGTGTGAAAAGTACGAACTTATTCTAAATCATGGGGATGCCATGCTATTGACATGCAGAGTGAGTCGTATTGGTTCAGTAAAAGGCTGAGGCATGGAAAATTACACGGCAGGGAATTCAGCAGAATCACTGTACACATATATGTAAGTCATAAGTAAGGCAAGTCTACTGCAGCATTCATGTCATAAAAGATTCAAATGTTTACAGCTTGCAAACATTCTCGTCCTCAGACAAGGCAAATCGAACGTATGATTGCAGTATTGGTCATGTGAGAGTTACAAATGCTGCATTGACATGATAACATTATATCTATTAAAGGGATATGTTGCTGATTTTCAACCAGCTTTGCATCATATCAGTGTTGATAGTTTGTGTAAATGAACTGCGGTAAACTTTGTTCCATCTCACCAGCACCCAGATCTCAAAGCTGCAGGATGACGTCATGATTTCCTGGCTCTAGGACTGTTACTCGCACTACAGATTGTACTTCCACATTTTAGTATGCCCGCTACTACGGCTGCAAAGAGTCAGACACATTCCTCTCTTTCAAACTTGGACCAAACTTAGATCAGTCTGTAGAACAAGCAGTGCCGATCAAATAACAAACAACAATCTGTTACAATACTGTCTGTATCTCACCTAAAATGTCTTCAGAAACAAATTTTGATGCACAGTTTGGCTGTCATACAAGAATTTCAGAACAGAAAGTGGGCGCCATATAGTTTCTTGAATTTAGAAGAAGACTAATAACACTGAGCTCAAACAGAAAAACAAAGCAGTGCTGATCAAATATGAACCAAGAGTCTGTTATTGTATTGTCTATTTTTCGCCTCAAGTGTTTTGAGAAGCATATTTTAGCTTATCATACAACTGTAATCAAGATTACAGTTATTTGTAGGTCCAGTGCAGCGCAGTGCATTGTGGTAGTTGGAGGTTTTCTACCTCTTGAACAAAAGCAAATATGACTTTGCCTTGTTTTATCTGGTCATATAGGTTCATTTTTTTAAGTATTTGTGTTTTTGTACTACATGAACAGCCTTGTTTTATGAAAAGATCATATATTGATCATGGTTTTGGGGCACTTTTGTATTAATAAGTGTTAAATCTGATAAATAGGATATTTCAGAAAAAGAAACAACATGGACATTTACATGAAGGCTGTTTACGAATCAATGTGAAGTGAACGCAGCATTCAGCTCTAAGTTTTAGGTCAAACCCAAAGTTGATACCAGCAATGTTGCTAACAAAAATATATTTTTTGGATTGTGAACAAACTGTCTTTTTAAACACAGATCAACTCGACTGTGAATACAGAATGCATCCTCAATACAGAGCCTTTACCAAACACACTCTCTAAGCCATATTTCAAGTCAAGTCTAAAACACATCTCAAGTCCTGAATATCAAGTTTTCCGTCATTTGTAGTCTGGAAACTTCACATACTCTTTGAAATCTGATCAGCACAAGACCTGCTGCACTCCCTTCCTCTGATTTACAGGTTGGAGCACTCACTGTGAGCTTTTTATAAACCTCCCATCTGACACCTTAATTCCCACTCATTTTCACTACATTTCTTATGCATTAATGCTTTGGTGAGCATTTCTGCAGTTTCCTTGACTATACAGCTCATACCTGAAACCAATATGCATGCTTCCAGGTTGGAGACTCTTGTGGTAAATGTCAAAGGTAAGCCATCGTACAAGTCAAGCACTTGAGCGGAGCTTATGACCACGAGCTCCAGTCATGCATGCAGTCTATTAAAGCAGACCTACAGTATACTGTTACTGTACAGCTTCATGGCTCTGTCATAAGTACTGCCTGGGACCAATTTTCCAAACAGAGTACACAGATGAATCTGGAGTGATCCCTGGAAATAAGAACATAATGGCATACGCATTTATAAATCACACCCATGGAAGGAGGTGTTACACAGTCTCTTAAGGTGTTTTTCAATTATAGAGCTTGTTATCATCCTTTTTACCCTTATGTTCATAAAGCCAAAGAATTGTGCCTTGATTTCAGGAATTACCTAGCTGTGTAGATATCAGTGATTAGACAAATGGGTTCTAGCTTGTAACTTGTACTACATTATAATGGTTAGTAACAGGAAGAAAGAATAGGATGATGATTAGGATGACTAATTAGTCAAGGAATTATGCTTTTTTGATTTTTGGTATGGATGTATTAAGTTATGTATGTCAGCATTTCTGTACAAGAAGATTTGTATAGGTTTTTATTATTATTATTATTATTATCATGCTTTTATAATTCAATTGTATGTTTTTCTGATATGTTAATGTTAATTATTCAAAATGAATAAAAAAAAGGATCGTGTGCATCACAGTCACCAGTTCACAGTCATCAAATGGTGAATAATAATAAGATAAGAGTGAAAAACTCATACTTTATTGAAGTATTTAATGACAAACCAAACATGAATTTCTTCAATTAAAGCTTCAATTCAAACGTGAGGTCAACGATGTATTATAACCTTACACTGAATAAACACATTTAAACCTCTGAATAATGTATTAAATGTATTAAATGAAATGAAGTACTGGCATCACTTGAAATTGCCTGCTTTTGCTGTCGTAGTTCAATAAATAGTCAAACCAACTGAACATGATTCATAATTGTGATGCTTTTTTGGAGGACATACATTAGACTGAACACACAAGGCTCCAAGGGCCTTATCTTTTCTTGTATCAGTAATAGTAAAGGAGGCTATAAATGCTTGTATCAAGTGGGTACATCTTCTTTCAACAGACTATAAATTTATATAAGAATGAATCTGCACAGTCAAAGATGTGTCTGTTCATGTAAATACTTGTGATTAAATGTGATGAATCATTATAGTTAATCCGGTGGAGAGAAGGTTTAAAAGAGGAAGTGAACTGCGGTGAACTGATGAAGAGAACTCAAAGCTCCAACACGTCATCAAAGTAAGGAGAACCTTGAACCAGCCGAGCTGCACCTGTCCTTTGAAAACTGGTGCTGGCAAAGACGAGAACAGAAGTCTTTTCAACTGGCACTTTTTCAAGTTCGGTGTGTACCAGGTCTAAACCGGTGTGTACCTCTTCCAGGAAATAACCACAGCCTGGCGCTCTGACATCAACGAAAGCTGTCCCCTTCCCCTGCTTATTTAGATTTTACATAACACCAGATTAAAGAAATACATCACCCCTTCACTGAACACAGGAGCTGCTGGTCTGCCACTGCCTTGAGTAGTCAGTTTGTGTTATTTTGCGATTTTGGTGTTTTAAAGATTTGGTTTGGATTCAGCAAAGTCGCACAATAAAACAGACTAATTTGTCCAGGTGGTGGTAGAGCACTCAATGAGGCAAAATCACTGTTTTTGTCATTGGAGTCTGGATTTGAAGAGAGCATAGAAAAGTGTGACTTTTAGTTCAGTTCCCTGTTGGAAAGGGCTGTCTGGGAAATACTGGATAAACGAGGCTTGGATTATACTGCATGAGTTGCGTGAGAGTTTGTAAGCTGATGTTTTGATATAGTTGTCTGAGAGTTGCAATACAAAGATGTCACGCTATCCTGCTGGAGACCCGCAAAGGAATCATGGCAGAGAGGAAGAAACTATCTAAAGTGTGGCTTCATTTCATTTTGTAACGTCTCTAAAATTATTATTTAAATTATCGGTGGAAACAGGAATATGCTGAAACCTTTGCTTATGCAACATGAGCTTAAATTCCAGAAGTGAGGGTCGCCCAGTAGCTCAGATGGTAGAGCGGGCGCCCCATGTGCAGACGCTATGTCCTCACCACAGCAGCTCAAGTCCGGCTTCTGCCCTTTGCTGCATGTCGGCCTCCCACCCCCCCCACCCCCCTACACACTGTCTCTCTTATCTAATAAAGGCACAAAAAGCCCTAAAAAAATAAATATAAAAAATATATATATCCAGAAATACCATGCATTTGACACAAGTGGCACTGTCATCAGGAATTTTCTCAGTTTTCTTTGTGCACTGTGGAGGCATATGAGAAAAACAAAGCCTTCTTCACAAATTCAGCACGTCATGAGTAAATAATATATAAGGTTAATTTGGAGATTAAGTACTCCTTTAACTGTAACCTTAAACAGTATTACATCAAGAGGGTTTCGATATCAAAAACATTTATTGTCATTCAAAAACATGAGGCTTATTGGACGGGAACGAAACTTTGTACTGAGGTTCCAGTAAGCAACAATAAAATAGGACACTAAAATCTAAAACCAGCAGAAACAATAAATAAATACAACGAAATATAACAAGAGTCGAAGATTAATAAAACAATAGTGTAAGGATAAAAACAGTACAAATCTGAAAGTGCAAATGCACTTGATCATCACTCTGCAATGAAGCAATGCCAGAGATTTTCAATTTCTGTCATGCTTATCATGAACATATGTTGTTATTGTTGTTGTTTAATCAAATTCTTAATGGTGATTGATCATAGAGGTCCCTAAAATTGTACTAGCATATTTCACATTATCACAGTTGCTCAAAGGTATACTATGCAGGGTTGCAGGTTACTATTTGTAAACATGCTCACCAGTGAAAGTAAAAGCCAACATTAGATTTACTCCTGTTTGGTGTTTCATGTCACTATATTTCTGTGTCTTCTGGATGCCTGTTGCTTATGGTCTGGCACCTGATCGCTACATTTTTTATAAAGCCTGACCTCACCTGAGTGCTGTGAGGGTACATGCCCATAAACAAGCAAAGCACAGAAAATAAGAAAATACAGACAGACGGCAGAGTCTTGGCAGAATAATGCACCACCACACACTTTTAGTGGGTCATAAATGATGATTGAGGGGGTTTACTTTTATGGGAGTCTTTACATTGTTTTTAAAGAAAATCCTGCATAGTATGCCTTTAATATTTGAGGCTAAGAGGGAAGGGAGGAGGAGACATACGGCGAGGTTAAAGCCTTGCACTCGTGCTCTGGATTCATCATGCTAACTGGTGCATGACTCAGTCCCAAACACAACAGCTGGTGGTCTGAAGAGCCCGAGGTAGAGCCCCAGGGTGCGAGATGACCAGCCCACTCATTTACCGGCAGCTTACACAGGGGACGGGAAACAGCGGGGTTCTGGGAGCAGGAGACGAGGCTGGCTTCTTTACAGATTCTAGCACCCTCCAGGAGCAACAGAATGAGGGTGCGCCAAGAAGCATCACAATGGCAGATGTTTCATTTGACACATGAAGAAATTTGAGGGCCCAAAAGATGTAAACACTGGACACGGGCTCATTAACCCATCCATTCCAATAACCCTCTCCAAAATGCCTGCACCTCCCATCCAACAGGCCTTGAATTAATGGAACCATGAAGGCTGGAAATATTCTCCCTCAAGCCCCATCGACATCCTCAGAACGACTTTAAACTGGTCCTCTCCTGACATTAAGGTTACACGAGCTTGTCACATTTGTCATGACAGCGAGGCTCCCTGGAGATGCACTTTGTGGCCTCATTCAAGTCAGTGGTGTGAGCCTAGATATCTTTTCCTGCAAGGCTGCTCTGCACTCTCATCAGCTACAAGGATAGGTGATTTAAATGAACTGTTGGTTCACCCCTGCTGTTCTTCTTAACTTCCAGATGAATTCTGATGTCCCTCTGCAGCACTTTGCAAGTCCTATGTCAAACATGCTTCATTATAAGCCAGTTCTATAAGAAAATATATAATGCGCTGCACTGTCATACATGCAAAATACATCCAGTTCTAAAGAGCTGTTACAAACCACAGTAATATAGTAGTGCACTAATTATTGAAGTAGATTTTTAGCTGTAGCTTCAAGGAATAGTTCTGATTTTTTGAAGTGGGATTGTATGTGGTACTTGCCAATAGACAGTATATTACACATAATAGGTGTCAGTCAACACGCCCCCAGTTTGGAGAAGCAGGCTGGAGTTCAACGTGGAAGCTAAGCGAAGTACTGCTGTGAGGGGTCAGCAAAACTAAAAAAAAAAACAGTATCAGTTTAAGTGTACACTTTTTTGAGAGTATTTTCAATGCTTTACTTAAATGTCACACAGTGATTTCCAGTGGTGAAAATAGGGCATTAAAAGCCAAACTTCAGAGGAAAACAGTAAATTAACCCATTGAAACCTGAGTAGATTGGCGTGATGTCTTTGAAAAACATAAGAACGCAGCAATAAGCAATGAAAGAAATGACCCCAAAAGAAAGTAGCATGAAAATACAAGAAAACTACCTGAAAATTAGTTTTAAAGAGAGAGCGAGGGAGAAAAAATGTAAAAAACAAAAACAAGTAAATTATCTAAAAAATGCTTTGAAAATTATAAAAACATGATCTTAAATATGTAATAATTATAAATATCAATTTCCCCTTGTTTTTCCCAACATATTTTTCCCAAACTTTTTAAGAATATTTTTTTTGCATTTCTTGCAATTTTGTGGAACATTTCTTACCACAATGCTCATTGCCTATCCCCCCAGGTTTTTGAAAGAAATCCTACCAATCTGCTGAAGGTTCACAGATTAAAATAAATACTTGTGAAAGGCATCTGAAAGCAGCACATTAAGAGTGATGTCACTCCAGTTTTGAAAGTGTTAACATCACTGAAAAGCTGCTGGTTTACTGCTGTCTCAAACAGTTAATTTGGTTGTGTTATTGTGTGACTTTCGCATTTTAAACGGTTTATTCGGATTCACCAAAGTCACACTAGAACACAAACTAACTAATCGATACAGTGGTAGACCAGCAGCTCTTGTGTTTAGTAAGCTAAAATTACTGCTTTTGTCAATGGAGTCTGATTTGACAAAAGGGTTTGAAGCCGTTACAACTTTCTTTTTGGAACGGTCCTGTCTGACATTAAGGTAAAACACCAAAAATACCCTCAGTGTAGCATTCACTTAAACTGATACTGATCTTTTGGTGGAGCTTTTTTTAGGTGGCAAGAATACGTTGCCGCTGACCCCTCTACAGCAGTTCATTACTTAGCTTCTGTCGGACATCCCAGACCGCCATCTGCTGTATGTCACACAGTGACTTTGGATAAATACCCAATTAACCCCACTTAAAAAAAAAACAGAACTATGCCTTTAAGAGGTACTTCAATGGTTTTTAATATCTCAATTATCATCTTCTCTCTCATATTGTGTTGTTAAAGATTGACTTTTTTTGTTACATTTTTGCAGGAATCAATCATCATAAAATCCATTAACATCAGTATAATTTTGGCTCTCACAGATCACTGAGCAAAAGGAGTGCAGGGCCTAAACCGGAGTAAAAAGGAAATGAGGCAACACGAGGTGAAGGAACATAGGGCAAACCTCTGACACGTGAGGGAGTGTCACTGCTTCCCCCAAGGCATTTCACTGCAAAGCCTATTATTTAATGTTATAATTAAAGCCCAGAAATGTGACCCGGGGTTAAGATCAGCCCTCTACATTTCTGCATTAACATAAAAATAATAACGATCTCCAATTAGTCTCTCCACCTCAAAGCCGCAAACGAGATCACACTAAACTGGGTCATGAACTCATGTAATCGGTATAAATTTCCTAATTTATAACTAGAACAACATGCTTTCCTTGCATGTCTGGTCCTGGCTAACAACTACTGCTCTTTGAAAACACAATTTGCAAGAAATCTGTATACTGTTAGGGGTGTTGCAAGGTTGGCACTGTGCTTTTCTACTGTCTTGTTACTGTGTGAGAAATTATTATCTATTCACTTGAGAGATGCAGTCATGCAGTCTCCTGTTACGCCCACTGCAATGCTGTTGTCATGAAACTATTGAACTCAAATGCCAGTTTACTGATTGCACACTTAAGGTAAAAATTGTACCATGCTGCCACAGAACATTAGGATACAACGTTTTTCCCGTCATCCAATTTGCAAATGTTATGGTGATCAAGTGCATAGGACTTTTAGTTCATTTCTGAGACATGAGAGAGGCAGGAATAACACATAGCTTTACACAAGCAGCTTATACAGAGAGCACAAAGCCCCGCTTTTTCTTTATCACTGAATCTCCTGAACTGAACCTTCACTGAACCTCCAATATTGCAGGGCAAAAGATAGCACAAAGCACCCACACAGCATCAGAGCCAAAAACATCTCAATCTAGTCACCGGGTATGTTGCACTCACACTGTAGTCCAATTATGATCCTTATTTCAGTCAGGGAATAGTCTTGTTAGGCAATATACTGTGACAACAACTATATTTACCATTTACAGACAATAAATTATAAACAGCAGCTTCAGCACATGCATTAAATTTTAAAAACACCACATACGGTGACTGCAGGTCTATGAATCCTGGGTGATGGTTTGCTGTGACAGGAAGTTCTTTGGTCTCTGGCAGTTAGTAAGTATCAAACAGAACTCTCCACTCAGCCAAAAGTTGATTTCACTCTCTGGGTAGGGTGCTGCCCAGATTGGAGAGAAAGTTACATTGCCTTCTACTTCGGGTCGTGGAGTCCAAAGCAATGTCACAGATTTCTCTTTGGTCTAGAGGACAAAATTAATTGATTTTCTCTTGAAAAGGGAAAAGAAGTGCTGTTGCAATGAAACTATAGACTGGGACCACGATCAATTGAGAATAGAATTAATTTACGTACTCGAAAAAGTTTTTAAAGTGTTTAAGGATAAGTTTGGTGGCACAATACAGAATATTTTCAATAACACATCTCGAGTGACCACCCCAACTAACAATTAATGTGATGCCACTTCTAAGTATTGCATGTGTAGCCATAGCCTGATATTACGTCTATCAGTATCACAGGGATCCATCGTTGTCGAAGAACATTTAACATGAGCCACACTTTTACAATGACTGACATTCCTATGAACATGGGCACTAGGAATGGGAACTGAAACCTAGTAATAAACTGGGTGTGGCTCAATTATTAAAGACTACAATACTGATAAGCACTGACATTACCTGTTCTTTTATTGGTACTCTCAGTGTAATTTATTATTGCACTGCAGCCTTTTCTCTGCCCTCTCAAAAACACACACACACACACACACACACACACACACACACAACATGAGGTTAAGTCAAAGAACAGGAGAGAGGCAGTAATAATAATTACTTTAAGTAAGTATAATAAAGCCTTAGTGAGTAAAAAGCCAATACTTTATCATTATGTGTTCAACAGGAATAAACATGTTAACATGGAGAAAAGCGATATTTCAGTCTGTACTGTCAGCAGTTTCTTATCCACCACCAATGACATAATGCTTTAAATAAACACAGTGAGCTAGCTCGGCAAGTAGCAAATTGTTCCAAAAAAGCTCAAATGAAAGCTGTCTGTGACAGACTGTTCAGCTTGCTACATATCTTAAATTTTACCAGCAGTCCCTGCAGGCAGTGAAACACATCAGCAGCAGAGGGAGAAGGACAGAGGACAAGAGAAATGACAAATACCAACCAAAGTCTGTGTCCTTCATTCTGTCTAAACACCACATATTGTGATGTCAGAAATATGATTTCTTGTATTCTCATTTTAGATTTGTTTCCAGTGAGAATTAATTAAGTTTAATTAGTAAATTTGCTGTTGTAAATATTACTGTTGCTGCTGTTTGCAAAGCAGATGTACATTGAATTATCTTACAATATCTGTCCATTGTTTTTTATTATTATTTTATATTATTTTTGTTTGTTTGTTTTTGCTTTTGTTGTTATGTGTTATGTACAGTTGTTATTGTTTGTATATATAATGCACTGTATATGTTAAGAATGTGTGCCTGACCCCAGGATGAATAGCGGCAGCTATGCTGCAGCTAATGGGGATCCTAAATAAAACATAAAGATAAGCTTAAGAAACAACATTTAGTAATATTTAAAATATTCCGTAATGCTGTTCTGAATTTATTCTTTTTTTTTTGTAAATTATGTATTTATATACAGTTTAGAAAAGCTAATAATTTTGTAATAAAAAATAAAATCAGTAAGGAGTATTGATAAAATCTTAAGATACCTATTTCTAATGGGCTCTGTAATTTCATCAAGTCAGCTCCATGTATGCAGTCCTGATGTCAATACTACAAAGGGCGACAAATCTACTACTGGAAATAGTCTGTGAAAATAACAGATATTTACGAGTGCAGTTCTCTACGATATAGTCCAACTCTTATAGAGAAAATGACATGATTTTTTCAAAATGGAAGTGTATATTTGTGACCTGTTTTAAGTGATTTACGTCAGTAGGAATGAATGGGCTTGCGGCTGAGAGCCATAATCATGCTGGGGAATTCAGTAAGTATTGATTGAGTATCACCAGCCTCATTCTTTGCTACTCTTTAAAGACACCCCCACATGACCTTACATAAAGGTTGACCTTGTTTTTCAGTCCTTGCTTCTTCTTTTTTTATTCCAACCAGTACAAGTGTTACAGTATCCAAATATTCAATTTCTGCCTCAACAATTCAGTGACAAAAGTATGACTATATTTAGAGTCCTGAATGATGTTCACAGGCCTTAAAGTTAGCCATTGATGTACTGCTGTGGCTTTGTTTGTACTAAAAAATGTCTGCATGTTGAATCATCTGCAGTATTGATTTTGATTCATCAAAAGCCCCCCGTGGTTTCACAACAGTAAAACCACCACGAAGGCCTTTCAGGGCTCGAAACTGTCTATGTTTCTTCAACACAACAACAGTGTCACTGTCAAGTTTGTACCGCCAGTGACACCACCGTTGTCTGCATTTGTTGACAGCATCTGATGTTTCCATGACAATTTTGGCACACCATGTTTATCTGTGCTTAATGCTTGTTTACTTCCAGGTCTCGGAGGGGCAGCTTATTTAGCAAATCACCTCAGCCATGTGTACTTGTCTGTGTCTGAAAAACAAAAACAAAAAGTCCCCGGTGTGAAATATATTTGCATCCTTGACACCTCGATATGACATACCCATGCGGGTTTTCCCAAAAGCACTGTGTGGCGCTCATCTCTCTGAGCCTTATCATCGGTGTCAAGCTTGGGACTTCTATTCAGAGACTAGCCTCGAGAGGCAAGAAGTCTCTGTGGGCGAAACAAAAGACCAGAGCAATCAACACAACAGAACGCCTTGGTTCTCAAACATACTTACAAATAATGGTAGGAAAACCACAAACACCCTCTTGGCTAGAGGGTGAAAATAGAAGTGATTAGCGTTGTCTATGTAGTAAACAGTGTGTTTTATAGGCTTTAGGTCAATCCTCAGGGTCTCCTACATAGACACTGGAAGGAAGGCTACCCTCTGATCATTAATACCCACCGACTATTCTCACATGTCAGCAATGATCTGACAATGTGACCCCCAGCATCCTAAACAACATCCATGCACCACCCTCACCCACTGACAGAGAAATCCGAGGGGACGCACTTTTCCCAGTGGTAGAGTGGAGGAGTACCACATGTGACTTTTCCTTCTGTCACCTCCTGCGGCACTTTTTTTCATCTGCTAATGTATTAACAAGAGAAGCAAAGCTGAACGCTTCTTCTTTTTTGTAGAAACGAGTATAAAAGGGGGCATGTAGCTATACTTGTGTGCAACACAAACAGAGAGCCAGATCACTAATCCCTCAAATTCAGATGGATTACATCCTACCTGACTCCCTCCTCATATCCCGCATAGAGTTACCACTCAAGCCATGATTTCAACACATGGTTAGTCAAGGATGCTCTCCATGCCTATATGCTCACTTTGACTGAGTAAATTTGTTTATTTTCTTGCTTATTCTCTGTGCTCCTGTCATCTAATCCCTAGACATACAATTGCATCCATCCGTAGACTTTTTGCTGTTATTTTCTAGTTCCTCTCGAGGCTTGAGAGGGGAGAGATCCGTAATCCCACCCTCCATTACTGATTTAGGCCAGCAGTTGATTGAAAACTGGAAGAAGTGCTATAGCAGTCTCCTACGCTAGCCGGAGGCTTTTCACAGTACTCAGAAAACACCATACATGGTGCTGAGGAAGGCTGCCAGGGAGCTTGCACACCATATGCATTTCAGACATGAATGCCTGCAGAGGGTTGACACGTTCTTCAGGTCAGGACAACTGTCAGATACTCTCATTTGCTAAATCGGACAAAAGGTGGGAAAGCACAGCTGGATGATTCACACTGAAGCTCATTTGAATGTTCTATGCATACAATCTGTCTCGCCCGATAAAAAACAAAACACTTTTTGTCATTTTCTGCCACAATAGAGGTGCAAAGCAAAGGAAAGATCGGGAAAGCAGGGCTAAACTGCTGCACACACACAAACACATCCGTGTGCGCACACACACGCAGCCTAATCTCCCTCACATCTCATTAACTGTTCTCTCTGAAGATGTATACAGGCTGGCAAGAGACTTATTTCCAATTTGGCAGAGCCAGGAGCATCTTAATGGGCTTTGGAAAAAAATGCCCTACAGAATTTTTATATGGATATTTGCTAGGCTAGGGCTTTTAGAGTGGTATTCCCACACTTTCACTAAAGGTCTCATGTCATTCCATTATTTAGTGATTAGGCATCTGGCTGCAAACACATCTAAAATTACTGAGAAATTTATTTTGCATACCTGCCCTGCATGTCAAATAGACTCAAAATAGATCAGTGCAACAAACAGACTATTGATTAACCATGTCACTTCCTGTTATGTGCCACATCGGATCACTTCAAATCCCTGACAGAAACGCTGGCACAGATTGTATGTTTATTACTAAATATCTTTAAAACTAAAATGTTCATTCTTGTGATGAAATCATGAGGGAACACAACAATAATAAGCTGTAATTACAGCTTTAATTCTGAATAAATTGTATCATATTCTTGAATTACGTGCAATTTTAACCAATTAAATCTGAGGCGTGTATCTTTTATGGAAGAAAATGGGCTCAAAACGGCTTGAAAAATACGAAAGATTTTGTTGTTTTTAAGTTCTGATAAAGTATATTTTAAACAGCCTCATAAGAATTGTACATTTAGATGTTAATAAGTGTTGTAAGAGTTTATTTTAAGAGCTATGGTGATGTCTGTGTTGAGAAAGCTCAGATGTTGACAATATTAACTGTGCCATACACAGAGGGTTCACAAGGGTCCTAACATCCATTTAAGTACAAACAGCAAAGATTTCTGATATGTGGGCTGTGTTTAAGGGAATCTGGGGACCGCATGCATCTCACAACCTGCAAAGCGCAGATTACAGCGATAGGCAGAGCAAGCTACAGCTTCAGGAATTCACAAGAGGAAAAATTATGCTGGCTTGTGTAGCAGCTAATAACTGTTCTGTTAAAGAGAAATCAAATGATATTCTTTAAAGTTGCCACCGATGAACCCCAAAGGTAGTTGTTATTCTTGACAAAGGAAATATAAGACTCAGGAACGGCATTAATAGGAACTGGAGCACATCAAGTGGTTTTGTTTCAAAGCCCAAGCAAAGAGCCGAGTCCACCCATGAGAATCCCAAGCGCTCCTTGTAAGTAGCTGTTGATATTAACAGCAAAGCCTCGGAGCAAGAGCTCCCTGGCAGGGCCTGACTGAAGCATTCAGAAGCCATTGTGTTTATGAACAAAGGCCTGACAATCAAGCAGCATTGTGTGCATGACACTATAACTAACGTCTGACACATGCACACAGGGGTGAGGCAGGCTGTATTGCTGGCTGGCTGCTGCGTAAAACACCAGGCAGGCAGGCGATGGCACACTGACACGAGAGTGGAGGAATCTGAAGTTCGACCCGGTGGAGTTTAATGAAGCTGTCCTACAGCCAGTTATAGACATTTTTCAGTCATGTGTTGAAACACCACCACGCTGTTCTACCCCCCCAGTAAGATTTCTCTCACTGGCCTCTGCCTCCCACCACTCTGTACTTAGGTCAGCTGAGGCACTCGAGAATCCTTAGGCAAAAAGACAAAGTAGCACTCTTTAATCAATGAAGTGGGCAGTATGGTCGACCTCTAACCGAGCCAGCCAACTCTGCCAACGACATTATGTCTGTATCAGCCTAACACTTTTCAATCCCAGAATAAAACTCTGTATGATGACAATTTGCCAAGCGCAGCAGCGAGTATGACAGAAATGTTATACTGCTGAGTGTGCACACATCTCTTCATGGCAAACACACATATGCAGATCTGACTGTCTCTGAGGCAGCGGGAGACTGTACATGAATGTTCGGCTTTCTACTGGTGTAACATTTGTAATTGTGAGATGTTATTATTAGCAACGCCACTCTAACTGGGAAAAAAAACACTTATTGTGTACCGTACACTAAATGGAAAGCATAGTGAAAATGTATTTTCAGGACAGTTTTACAGATTTAAATAAAAGGAGCCATGGAGAAATGACCTCATTTCCTGGGGTAATCTTTGAAACATAAATTTTGGGTTTCTGCTCCGATGGTTTACCAGGTTCTTTGTGTTCTGTATAGGTTTTATGGCTCTGGAGCCCATAAGACCCATTTAAACACTGCTGTAGTATTTCAATAATGGATGGCCTGCAGGATTTACATAGTAGCTGTGTTAATGTGCTCATTCAAAAAGATCTAACTGAATTCCAAAAAAAAAACTTCTAATCATATTTTTACAAACGCACATAAATAAATAAGGATTTATCTTTAGAACAATTATTAAATTTACTGAAATGATATGAGATTATTGTTTAATCAAAGTTAAGTGTGGGTTCAACTTTTAACCTTTTGTATTTTCACATGCAGAATCTAACATCTGTGTTTGTCACCTCTTAAATAATGCATCTCAGTTTGTCAGTGGCTGTCAAAATAATTAGCTTATGCAAATGGGGGCTTACCACCTGAGTTAGCCTCTGCAGAAGTATTAAACCTGTGTGTTTAGTATCTAGAGGAAAAGCAGTAGCATGACACGGCAACTGATGGAGGGATGAGCGCTAACGCTGCACATGCAGCTTTCCACACGTTTGTATTAGCATAGCTAATTAGGCATAATTGAGTGCTTTCTACTATCCCATCTCTTGAGGCCGATATCTAACTTGTGTTGTATTCATGGAAAGGTTATTTGGAGGCAACAAAATCCAATTACGCACAGCGTACAGGCTGCGCATGAATTGTAATGAGGATTTGATCAGAGCTCCAAAAAAACTGCTCTTGATCTGTGACGTGGCCAACAGACCTCTGTCTTTAACTTGCTAAAGTTCCAAGTATTTGAGATATTTTATATGACATGGAAGAATAAATACTGAAATCTCTTATAATCCATTAAAAGTATGATCTCTATTCTTGTTGTGGCAAATGGAAGCTGTCCAGAGCTGCGGGGAGGTGGAGGCCAACAAAAACTCTATGGTCAAACACTGAAAAACGGCATGATTTTCACTCCTACAAGAAATGTTAAACAAACTGAAAACAGCTGCACAAGACAAGTCCAAGATTCTGTCTCAGTCAGGATACAATAACATAATCAAATGTGACCAGATATATAAACCAAATACAAACCAGATAATCAAAAATTGTCAGATGAGCCATGTTCATTTTTCACTTGATATGTCATGCTAATGTCAAACTGAATCAGCAGACTCTTGCACAAAAGAATTCCTGCATTACGAAATCATATTTGGGACTAGCTCATAAAGAATCCACAGATCCACTATGAAAAAAAGAAAACCATCACTTTACAACACTGATGATAAAAAAAGAAAAGGGGGCAACATCAGAAGCAGGCATGTCTGTCTAACTTCCTGTGCTCTCATATCAGAAACGAATAATGAAATAAAATAACAGAGAGGCAGTGCTGCATTACTACTTTTAAAAGCATATCATGTAAGTGTTTAAGAAAAAAAGACTCTGCACACATTAATTATTCTAACCACAGTGTCTGGTATTTTTTATTTGAGCAGACTGCTGCTGAAAATGTCTTTTGAGTTGCTGCTGAATGTATGTTGCTACTGGAGCAGAATGAGTGTGGGAATAAAGTTTTTTGCTTTCACATATTTTTCTACAGCTTCTGGTGCAGATTTTCCTGATGGATGTGCTCTGTTTTTTTAACATACAAATTGTCCTTTTTGCTGCACTATAGCAAGTTGTTATTTGGTTCATGTTGAAAAAGGTCCGACTAATCAAGGAGGGCACTAATTTGAAAATTTGCCACGTGGACAAAATTAGCACTCTTAATGCAAGGATCCCTAACACACAGACTTACACACACTCGATCAACAAAACTATCAAATTCCCATCCAGCCAAAACCCTGTTTAAAGCAAATAAGGCGGCTCTATGATCATTACTGCCTGACATTGCCAATTACCAATGCAGTATCTCTATTTTGTCTGTAAGAGGCAAAAGAGGGATTAACTTCAGGCCTCTCTGCTTCCCCTCTTCCCTCTCATGAAGCTGACTATGTTTACTGACTAATCTCCTTTCCTGCTTTGACCATAAATGTGATTACCACCACACAAGAGATAATAAAACCCATATCTCTGCTGTACCAAAGAGCATGAATTAAAACCTAAGCTGTAGCCTTGAGGAATATCGAAAAGAGGAGGAAAAAAAAGAAACCCTCAGCAAAAAAGGAGTGTTTCGTGCTGAGTGCATACAGCCCCCTACTGGTAAACAGCATTCACTATTTAGCCAAGTACAACACAACAAGCTCCATGATCTTCTGTTGAATGTGAGCAACAGGTATGCAGCCACTTTGAAAACATATCTGCTGGTGTTGCACCGAAGTCAATACTTTGCCGTCTCCATTTAAGCTGTTTTATTTTTGAATGATCTCAAAATTGGGGGACTCCAAGTGCATTACATACTGATGTTTCACATGTGAGTCTTGGGCTGTTAGTTCTGGTGTTAAATGGGTTATCTATTAATTTGTAACATGTGGGTAAGGTCAAAACTTTAAGGCAAGAGACAAACTTTGTCCAAAACAGGTGAAAGGGTTTTTTGCCAGTGTTAGTGTGAGTTAAATTTATTGACAATAACAATTTCAATTTAGCTTAGGATTCATGAATAAAAAACAAATACTAACAATGTAAGGATGGATATATGTACACTTAATTTGCAGCATGATGGGTGGATCATTTTAATGGTAGTGTTGATTTTAAATCCAGTGTTTTGTGTCCACTTATTGGAACATTATTCATGAAATGCAGCTTGCTATAATTGATCATAAAGCAACACAGACATGGAGAGGCTCATACTGACCTTTAGATTGCAAAGAACCATTTATAGTTCCACTTTATTGCAATGGCATGTCTTTGATTTGTCACAATTCTTGCAACAAGCCAAACAAACTGGATTCAAATCAGACCAATGCTTTGCTAAAGTCTATTATGAAAAGTGGCATGTTGCAGAACCATACTTTTGGTATTTTACTCTATTTGGATCGTCTGAGAAAATGGGATGACCGGATGTTACTGACAGCTTCAATGCTCAAATGTCTAACAGAGATCATGTAGTTCAGGTTGTGTGTGTCATCAAATTGTTTAATTTGAGGGAGAAACAAGACATCACACGTGGTGGAGGAGAGGGGAGGGTGAAACGCACCGATCGCTTGTCAATCTCGCCTACCTGATATTTCCTGATGAGGCACATTGACGAGGCTGAATCCTTTAGCGTTATAAGCTTGCCTAGCCTCGCTACAGCTCCGCGCTTTGCTTTCACCAGCAGATGACAGGGACAGCACCGACAGAGTACATAAGGCGACTTGCAGTCTCCACATCGCATACATCAGTGAAATCCTTGATAGTGTTTCACAGGGAATACGAGGTCCGTTAGAGGGGAAAAAATCAGAAGAAGGGTTTGACTGAAAGATTGCTCCAGTGAGCAAGCTGTCAGATATTCATCAAAATAAAACAAAAAAATAAAACAAAATAAATCACTCCTCACTATAGATACTGGTACGTCCACCTCATTGCAAAAGCTTCGTGTGTCCCCCTCCGAAAAAGAAAAAAAGATTCACCCCGGCGAGTCCGATTGCTCCCAGCTTGAAGAAATCCGTTTGAAGAAGACAGTTGCTACCTGGTGTTCTCTGTGCAAACAACTTCTCCCGCACACACAGCAGCCGCTGTGTTCGTGTCGGCGTGAGGAAAGCCAAATGCAACGGAGACACACGCTGCACAGCGAGCAGAGCGCGCAAGGGCAGGGCAAAACATGGATTGGAGTGGCTGCGACTTCAGCTGCTCGCATCCAGGGGCGCGTGCTGCTGTCCTCTGCCTTTATGCATGCTTGGTAATGCGCACCACAGCGCGTTAGTGTGCAGACACATGTTGGTGGAGGCGCGGGGACTTGGAGGTAGTGTAGGCGGAGTAAACCTACACACCGAGCAGATTATTTTGTTTTGTTTCAATCCACAAACTCACAGAACCCCTGCTGACTGTTCACTGTCTATTGATGACAGTAACCTACGAAAATGATACAATAAGATAAGGAAAAGATAAAAACACTTAAATGTGCTGTTATAGCTTTATTAATTATGTGCTAATTTGCCAAATCCCCCACCACCACCACCACCCACACACACACACACACACACACACACACTATTTTCCCATCATTTTAGGTCACCTCATGACAAACTGTTTACTTTTAGTTATGTTAAGAAATAGAAATATATGAAGCATGCACATATTCATACCTATCTCTTATATTTCTGTCAGATAACATATCTCTCCTATATTTTAACACTTTTTTGATGTAAAATGTACATTATGCAACAATATATAGATAGAAATTTAAGAAAAAATGACATATTTGTCATATATAAAATATGTGCATATGAAATATGATGTAGATTTTTTTTGGGCAACACTAGGCACAAAGAGAACATTAAGAAGAAGGTCATTTCACACAGCTAAACACTGTCTGTCAGGAGCTGACCTTATATGATGAAATAAGTGAAAAAAATATTAAAATCAGGCAAATTAGCATATAATTGCTAGAGACAAAACAAAGTATATGAGTGTTTTCTTTTTTTTCAAAAGTCCTTTTTTCTTATAATTACTCTATGACTTTATACAGTTCATGAGCAACTGCAAAGCGTTCTAAATCTGAATCTGAAGTATGTACAAAACCACCAGTGCTTTCACTGGGACAGAGGTGTTTGTGGGTCTCCTATTTATGACGATGATTTTATCTAATTTACCTTCCCAGCCACAAATAATGCATTAACTTCTGTATGTCAGCACAGAGCTGTTTCATCACACTAACATCAAAGTGTGTCATGATTAAAACATGTTTCTTGAAAACAAAGAAAAAACTTTGGGAGAAGAAGAAGGAGAAGAAGAAGTTGTCTTGTTATAATGAAGAAAATCCAACAAGAAAAGTATCTCGTTATAACATGAGAGATTTCCTCTTGAGGGTATGAAAGTAGACTGCGTCTCATAATGTCCCGTACAAACACTCTCATGGTGTGTTTTTGTGGTGTTGGGAGCTACAGCTGGCTTGTTAAAATCAACTTTAAAATGCCCTGTAAAAGTGCAATTAGCCATGATTCAGGGTTGTGTGGACGTAAAGGGAAAATGTTGCTGGTGTTAGAGGGGTAGAAATGTATGAGTGCAAAATCTGAGGAAACCATCACATCTCAGGATCTATAGACAGAGCTGAGTGAAAAAAGAAGTAGTAGGTAGTAGACAGTAAAGAAGAGAAAGAAAGGAGGTAACGTGCAATGTGCGACATGCCCTGCAGATGTTGCAGCGGTTCATGGTTAGCGTCTTAGACCCCTGGGCCACCAGAGCATCCCAGTATCTCACTACAAAATGTATGGCATCATAAATACTTAAGTCTTCAGTCAGAGTTAAATCTAACAGTTTCTAAGTGGTAACAGTCAAGCCTTGAACATGAATTGTCAGCAGCAAGTGTATTATTCAAGAAATGCGAATTCAGCTCCCTACAGTTTCTTCACCCACACTGTTACTGACGCCTTTGTTCTTCCCCAGCATTTAAACATGAGTCAAGCGCTCAACAGAAACATTTACAACAATATGTCACACAATTAGTACAGCTCAGTCAAAATCAATATCTTTACTCAAAAGAATAATCCAAAGTGAGCCATCTGCTCATACAAAAAACAGCAATAATAGCTTTGTGAATACTGGAGTAAACATATACGTCAACCTTCAGTCTAATGAAACTGACCCCCAATCAGTCCCACAAAAGCCTGTGATGAGTCATGATGAAATACTGACCAGATTAATGACAAAATGAAAACTATGTAAATTATGTTTCCATTCATAGTCTGGTAGAACACGATGCTGCATTTCTAGCCCCAAAATACAAGGTTGCCACTCCAGAGAATAGATATTTAGAAGCAATTTGGAGCCGTTTTGCTTTGCAATACCATCTCTCAACAGCGGACCCTCAAAAGCACTGTCAGCAATTTTGTCTAAAAAATGGTGGGGGGAAGATGAGATGCATCAAGTACCATATTAATAATTGTTAAATTCTTTTATTCCCTGGAAACCAGATGGGCAAAAATACAAATTCAACTAAATAGGATGTTAAAAAATGCTTTCATCTGGATGTTAATATTTTTCCTGTACACTGGAAATACATCTGTCCACTGTAGTGGACACCATGCATCAGTGGTGCAAACATTGATTCAGTGGAACTCAATTTTAGTCCAAAAACTGTATGTTTGTTTATTTATTTATTTGTTATGTTCTTTTGTGTATTCATACTACTAATTACATTTTCAAAACATTTTTTTAACGTTTTTTTTTTTTTTCAAACCTATATTGAGCTCCATTTAGTTACTTTTTATACCACTAATGCATGGTATCTACTGCACTGGACGATACATAACTCCTTGAAAATAACATCTACTGAATAAAATTATTAGCATGATTTTTCACTTTAAGCAATTAAAAGTATTTATGATTTAATAATTAATGCAAGGAAGGGCTGACCAACTTTCTGCTGCTTGTGTTTAATTATGCTTTAATTCTGAAAAATACATCATAGAGTTTGATGATTTCGCAAGTAATACCTGTTGGGTTTGAATAGCTTCTCCACAAAAGATTTGTCACAACTAAGCTGTGGTCATCAAACAGAAGTGTTATGGCAATAATGGGTTTTCCCAAAGTCTGTGTCCAATTTCTGACTAGTGTTTTCAGACTGAATAACTTCTACATTCATACAACTACCTTCATCCCAAACATACCTGTATTCACTGTCAGTGTATGTATGTTCAGTTCCACTCTGCCAAAGCAGTATTTCCAACATTGCCCAAGCTCGCCCGATTCATCTAAACATGCACAAAGATGCACCATAACATCCTCAAAACAGACAAAATATGGAGCTTTCCTGAGAAGAAATTATTTTGTAACATACAGGCTTGGTTTTTGGTAAACTGGTCATTTCATAGCCAAATCTACTTTGTTTGCCTTCTTTTTTTGCTAAAATTTGAAAGAAAGCATGCAGTAGGTGTGTCCTACTGCAAACACCATTATGCCAGATTCACACTGGACGTGGAAGAACTTTGTGACATCAACCCTGCCAGGCTGAAGCATGTTTCACGCTTGTGGTGTTCACATTGGCAGCATCATGGCTGTGATGCTTCTGCAGGGCTGCCTGCTGCTATGAGTACTAGATTTCCACATTTATGAGCACAAATTCCACTCATTTATGAAGCCATGCAAGCTCCAGCATTTTCAACAACATGGTCCTGCAAATATTTCACAATAAAATGCCTTGCATCAACAACTGATGAGATTCTGTCAACAGAAGCAGAAAAAGTTTGAATAAAACAGATATATTTGTATTTCTTTATGTCTGCGACAGATTAAGACTTTGCAATAAATAAACTGTAATAAAAGGTGGCATAGAGTCAATATAATTATCAAAATGCCATTTTCACTGTCTATTTCTAAGCAAACCACTGTTTTTCTTGATGTGCCACAGCTGGCCATCAGCTGAGACACACCTGACAAGCGCTGCTCATGCAGACAGTGTGGATGCTCTAACATGTTGACATGGACACCGAAAAAAAACCCCAACAGGTTTGGCGATGTTCATGCACTGCTTCAGCGTACAGTGTGAATCTGGCACTAAATTAGTAGAAGGGACATGATTTGTTTCATGTACCTCTTTCAGAATATAGTGACATTTTCAGCAAATATGACTAACAGCTATTTTCATGAAAGCTACTGACTGTAGCTTTAAGAGAGCTCTGTAATGCCACCATTCTGTATCAATGCTACCAAACCGTGCACCCACAAAATGGTAACTAGACTACTTCCTGATGCATTGTGTATTTATAGTCTTGACTTGAGAGTGGTCATATATTAGTACACATTCTCTTAATGTACTTCAATTCCTTATCACTGCCACTGATGTGCTTTTAATTGATAGTGGGCTAAAGCTATTTTGTTACTGTCTTGGTTACTGCCCTCTCTCTCTCTCTGCCTGCCTAGCTGTCCCTCTCTGGTGGTTGAATGTTTCCATCATACTCTCGCTGCATCTTTTAGTTTGTGCTGTACTTGAGAGTGCTGTCAGTGGCAGCATAGACACTTCTTGGTTGTTTTTCAGCAATAACACAGTTTTAGAACGTTATTTAGTAGTATGCATTAAATATTGTTGTATTATCACTGAATTAAAAATACATTTAAAATATCTTAAATCATAATGATCATAACAATCAGCTCAATCAGGGATGCAGAGTTTGCCCTTTGCTTATATAATGTCCATTAAGTTTGACTTTCAGGAAATCTACATGAAGTTTAAAGGAGTAGTTCATAAAAAGTAATTATAATACATCTTGATTTTAAGAAAAAAAATCAAAGAAATTACTATTAATAACTGTATTTCGGCTATCAATATTTGTAATATATTGAAGAATCCATAAGGGAATGTGAGCCAACTAAAGAAAATGTCTACTTCATTGTGAATTTAAATTTAAATATAAATATGAATACACATAAAGCAGAAATGTAGTTCAGATTATGTGGAAAAATGACCTCTGTTTGGAAAATTATATGAGATATACTAGAAGAACAAAAGATCTCTGTGGGCCTAAATCAGCCAGAGGATATTACTCCTCTGTGTCAGATCTGGACATCATCTTGGTGCTGCTGAGGAAGACAGACTCAGTCATTTGTGTGATCTAAATGAAATGGAAAATGAAATTAATTTTGCTTCACATTATTCTTTTTATACAAGGCCTTTGTTTAATAAGATTAAGAGGGAAATCAGTTTTTGCCTTCGGAGGATTGTGAGAAGAAGCAGTGGCTGAAAATGAAACATTTGGTGATTATTTAGAGATGGCTCAGGAACTTATTTTTCTTCTTTTGAACAACTGTGACTACATTAATTCCTCTATTTTCTCCTCCTGGGAAGTTACTCTCTATATTGTTTAACTTTACTCCATGTTAGATTTTTTTTTTAGAGATTGTGACAAATTTAGGCTACTAAAGAATTAATTAAATTAATTTAAATTACATTAGATACAAGGGATTGAATTGAGAAAAACATTACAGGTTTGTAAAATGACAGCGGGTCACAATAACCCAAGAATGAAGGAAATGTAATGTTTTTTTTAAGTATAATAAAATAATAAATGAAGTAAAAGTGCAGTTCTCCGTCAGGCATTCACTTAAGACAATAGTTGTAATTTCAGCAGATGCGCTCAGAACCATCCAAGAAGCTGATATAAAATATACACTCCTATTTTTGACAAAGCTGCATCTCATTGCACAGAACAGATTAATACTTCCTGCTAACAGGCACTGTATGTGAAGTATAGTTGCAATATAATTATGAGAACAAGTGCATTTTAATAACTAAAACACAGCCACAAATCCCTGATCCATTTCATTCAGAACTCAACTTTTTACAGTATTAATTTTGTCTGTAGGCAACAGCACAACAAAGATGGAAATAACAATAATCAACACAAGTGAAAAAGATAAAATAGAGACTGTTTAACTACATATCCCACTTACTTACTTATGGACGAAACACAAATATCAAGGAAAAATGACCAAATCAACAAAATCTGAAAATCTGCAATATCAGGCCAGCAAAACGCCTCTGAAATGCTCTTAGTGTGGCATGATGCCATGTGGAGGGCAGCATAAAAGCAGGTCGTAGCTGCAGCTGTTGGAATTGTCCTTCCCAGGTTGCTTATAGTCAAGATAACAAAAACAGGAATTGTCTGGTATTGTGCCTAACATTAGTGAATCATAACACATTGCTCCAGTTCAAACTATTGTTTGCATGTCATATTTTTAGCCAAAACAAAGGCCAAAATGTGCCCTACAATAGACTAGGTAAGGCTTTTGTTGTTTTAACCAAGCTGACGTCCAGAAAAATTGTGGCCCCTTGCAGCCAGTTAAGAGAAGTGAGGAGTCAGCTGTTAACAACTTTATAAAACAGTCAACAAAACAAGTTTTTCAACAATTGTGAATCACTGCAACAAGAGATCCTAAAGCATACAGTCATTAATGTTCACACAAAATATTAGGCTAATAGGTCCAGTAGTTTCCAGCTGCAGCTGCAGGCAGACAGAAACACACACTCAAAAACACGTTGAAATGAACGATCCCTTTCAGGTTCATGTCTGACGGAGAGAGTTAAAACCACTATGTGCACATTCACAACTTCTTACAAAACATGATAGATGGTCTCTGTCAGGTACATATAATGACCATAATAGCTGTTTTTTTTTCATAGGTTGTTTGTTTGGATGACGAGCAGCCCACATTAAGCCCATATTGATTCTCTTTCAAGGCAGCCAAGGTGTCTTATCTCGGTTTTTGGGCTCTATTCAATTATCTATTCCCTTCTACTCTATTTAGGAAGGCGATGCCAGTCAAGCATAAAAGTCCGAGATCAAATGGATTTTACCCATTCAACGTTGGTTTCATCTGCACAGCACTGTAACAGCCCTACTCAGCTAATAAGCCCCTGCTAATGAGGCCTAGAGATGATGGCCAGAAGGTGATCCCGCTAGTGGATCGATAGCTCACCACGAGGAGTCAGCACAGGGTTCATCATGACTCATACTCAGTGCACCACAGGGAGAACTGAGCATTCAACATGCAGGCCTGCTGCCTCACAGAACAATGTTAACTGTCCGAAATTTGATTGCAAAATTTTCATGGGATATTAATGTGTCAGAGTTTAAACTTTGAATCCACAGCCAGACAGACAGCTACACCTAAAGATAGACCAACCAATCGACTCAAAATCAATAGAGAGGATCTACACACGAGCCACCAAGTAGACAAACAGCTGACTGACGCCATTATCTTTCACCGTGGACAGATGGATAAATGGATGAATGTGGACATCTAATGGATCTACATGGATCTCACAGGAAAAGGAGCATTTTAATCATGCCCTTGGCCAGTGATTGAAAGGAAATACACTCATAACCGTTGTTATGTTCCCTCTTTAAAGATCATGTAATAAATAGTAATATTAATGCATTTTATTTATATGCACCTTTCAAAGCACTTAAGGATGTCTTAGAAGGCACAGTTAAAAACATACAGCAATGTATGTATGTAATGTGTGTCACAATTAGATCAGACTGAATATACAAACTTGAAAAGGTGTGAAAAGGGAATCAATACTGCAAATATGGCCAATTCTTAAATAGGATGCATTAAAAAGCACAAAATAAATATGATAGATGTTACAGGAAACAGGTGACACATCAGTATATGAGTGTTTGTGTTGTTATGGGGCGTTCCTTTAGTTTTAAATCACTGCAGGGTTTAAACAGTGTGGCCTGCAATGTCATAGCTTGTATGTGAGGTAAACTGTAAGCAGAGGAAGAATAAGGTCACTTTGTTCACATTAGCGCAGCAAGCAAGGACATGAATAATTAATCATGTACTTATAATTCATGGATGTTTAAGACAAATATGTGCAACTTCTTTTTTTCCACATAGAGGACCTTGGCTTATTGATGGCTATACTGAAACCAAAAAATATCCAAGTAAACAAAGTGAGGGAGGGTTGAAAAGCAGTTTTTTCATCAGGCAAAAACTTAACTGGCAAACACATTTAAGCATAACTTCTCTAGGCATTGAAAACCTTTTGAATGTTCATGTGTGGGTAAATGTTTGCATTGTTGCATGTTTCAAACCAAAGAATCCCTTTGTGTGTGGGGACAAAAATGATCATCCATTCATTCATCTGTCCAGGTATTCAAGGATGTATTGTGGTAATCGTCTGTCTGTCCAGGAAGAGGGATCCCTCATCATCCTCTGCCGCTCTTCCTGAGGTTTCTTTCATTTTTTTCCCCTTTACAGGGGTTCTTTTTCGGGTGTTTTGCCTTGGGTGATGTGAGGGCAGAGGGATGTCGTACACTGTAAAGCCCTCTGAGGCAAACCATGTTTTGTGATAATAGGCTCTACAAATAAAATTGGCTTGACTTGACTTAATAGCAGATTAAATAGAGAGGCACAATGTCCTGCAGTGTGGCTGAGATGACATCTGCATTCCCAGACCCTTTAATCCAGGATCTAATATACCTCTGGTGTGTCTCAGAGCCTCCTTCCTGCTCAGTATGCCTGAAATATCTCCACACGGAGGAGTCATTGAGACACCCTAATCATTTGCCCAAATCATCTTAAAAGGCTCTCTTTAGAGTGACGGAGCTGTAGTGCAGGATCTCTACAGTCATATCAAGATACCCTGCAGGGGGAGAAGCTTATCTTTTCAGCTACCACACTAAGACAGAAAACTGAAGATTTGTGTTTGTGTTTGATTACTTTTATCACATCCAATGGCCTTAATTTTATAATTTATTAGTTACCAGTCCTCTGATTTTAAATGGGATGCACCATGGAGTTCAGCAGCAGAACTTTCAAACCACTATGTGCTATGTAAAGATATAGTGGAGTAATGTTGTTCTGTGCAGAGAATGAAGTCACGCTATCTCTCTGTGTGCTGTTATCTCTCTCTCTCTCTCTCTCTCTCTCTCTGTCTCTTTCCTATGTGTCATTTTGTCACTTTAACTTCATTGTTCTGTAAACATGACATCTATTGCATGTCTGTCTGTCCTGGCGGAGGGATCCCTCCTCAGTTCAGCTCTTCCTGAGTTTTCTGCCATTTTTTTCCCTGTTAGAGGTTTTTTGGGGGAGTTTTTCCTTATCCACTGTGAGGGTCCAAGAAAAAAGGATGCCGTATACAGTAAAGCCCACTGAGGCAAATTGACATTTATGATAACAGGCTTTATAAATAAAATTTACTTGGCTTGACTTATCTGAGCTGTTGTCAGTGGTGTGGCTGAGCATGCATGCTAATAAATGTGAGTCACTGTGTATGTGTGCCATTGGCTGACTGATCGCTGAATCTGTTGGGTTTTTTTGGCACCCAATCTTAGCTGACATTGGGCTGGAGGCAGGGCTCACCCAAAAGTGAAGCCAAAGAATTTTGATTGCCCCCTGGTGGCTGGCTGCAGTAAAGGTTATAAATCCCAACCCCTCCATGTTAGTAGATGGGAAGTGGACCAAACTAAAAAGAAAATGTACAAAAAGCACAAATTAACTACACATTTACCAAAGATGATTTCTGTCATTTTAGATACTTCACACTGATGTATGTTCAAATTGCTACTGCACTGGTAGAAAGTGAGGACAGTATGATAGAGACGTCATAAATTTGCATGATCTGTGACCTGGCACTGAAACTGTTTATTTGTTCTATTTGATTACAATGATGAGTGTGTATTTATGTTTTCATGCCTTATTCTGATCAGTATTTTTAAATAGAGCACAGTAACAGTCACATTGTTTCTCCCTTGTTTTTGTTTGTTTGTTTGTTTTTACGCAAACGTCTTCAGTCACCAAAGCTCTACATCGTTGCAGTATCAGTGCCATGTTGAAAATATTTTTTTTCCACCGGTATAATGTTCACCATAATGCACATTTCATTTAAATATGCGCATGTCCAATTGAACGATTCAGATGAACCGCATATATCCAAGTAATGACTGTAACAAAGTATTACACGCTGAGGAATGGAAAGTAATCTAAAGAGAATCAAATTTATTCCAAGACGTCTGCACTGGCTAATGATTTCAGATGTGAAGACACAATCAATAAACTGCATGCTGGCTCAAATGTTAAATCACAGTATGCCCATTCTTTAATCATTTTCACACAACAAGGAAAAGGTCATGTCAGAGAAGCATCAATCCATTGTTGACAGGCATTATGTAGAATAAACAAGCCAACTAGGAGCACCTTTTATTTCCTCTAATTCCTTAGGTAGGATCAGACTTTGGTTCAGAGTACCAAAGTACATGAGCAGAACCAGAAATGATAAGTATTCACATTTAACTACCTAATAAGAATGGTCTCAATCTAGGTTGCATCTGATAAAAAGATTGGGTTTTATTGCCTTAAATATTCTCTGTATTTACACTGTTAATAAAATCCAGTGAGCCAGCTTAACATGCCGCAGTGTCAGTACAGGTTTGCTTCCTCTGATCCTTAACAGAACACTTCAGTTTCTCTGATATTCATTTAAGCCTTGATAATTTATTCAAACTGTTGCAGCGTGAGCCATTTTTATGTATCATACATAATTCAAAATAGTTTCAGGTGGTTGTTTTCCTGGGATGAAAATTATTTTTAGCTAATTAGTAATGTCCTATGGCTTAGTAATTAGGGATCTAAATCTTATTGTAAATAGGGTCTGACAACTTATGGGGAGTGTGGCTGAGGATGAAAATGAAGCATCATAACATTAAAATCAGTTGCAAAATATATGAGCTAATGTGGTGTTGTCCAAGATCTCAGATGTTACATTGGACATGGTGATCGCAAGTGGAGCAAGTCTTGCTTTTCACTGTGTGATGTACATTTATATATAATAGGATCTGATGCTAAAGATCCACAGCCAAATGAGAAATCAGGTGCATTACGGATTAAATTCTATTTAATCCTGACAGGGAGAGCTGTTCAGCCTATGAAAACAGAGGGCATGCTACCCAATGGCATTACAGGAACTCTAAGATCCAGTGTTTTATGGAGACTGTCCTTAAAAATATGACCAAGCAGCAATTATGAGCCATATTTATGCTTATTGTTTGGCGGTGCCCTCTGGCTGTAGTAATACTGGCGGTAATAAAGGAGGAAATCAGGCTACACAGTATAGAGAGTGACAAAGTCTGCATAAGGAGGAGGTTGGGGTGGATGGATGTGTCAAACAAACACAGGGCTTTCACCCATAAGACAGCTGATGGTGTCCACTGTGAAACCAAACACCAGCGTTGAGTTATTTTAACTACTTAATGTAGTATGTAACATTTCATTAGTAACAAATGTACTTCTTTTAAACCAAACCATGATCCCTTTCCTCTAAACCTAACCAAGCTGCAGCTTCTGAGGCTGAAAAATGAGGCTAACACGAAAGTGCTAAAAACAGCAGTTCCTCAAACGGCCACTTGAGGCTGGTTTCAGAAGCCAGTCAGTCCTCCTGGCACCCATGGTAAATTGCACAACTTAACAGCAGAAATAGGGGGGTGGATGTTAAGAACTGTGTGGGGCCGGTGCTCATCTTAAAGGGCTGACCACTTGGAGTGACAGGCTGTCTGCCAAAAGTATCCTTTGCTTCTCAGGCAGATCAACCCCTCTCTCCTCCTCTGCCCCCTTGGAAGCAGAGGCCTTGTTGGTTTGGGGATTTTGGCCAATACTAGGATCTAAAATTTAAGATATCTCGTCTTGTAACCACACCATATTTCACTCTTTTTCAATCTGATGTTGCCCAATATTTTTTAAAGTGCAATACTCAATCAATAGAGTACCCCCTAAAGAGAAACTCCACCAATTTTACACATCAAGTTCTTTTTTTTTTTTTTTTAAATAGGGAGTACTCCGCAAATGTGAAAAAGCCTTTTGTGGTTCCAAAGAGAGCTGTGCAAAATACACCCACTTCTCCAAACAGTGGTCAAGTTGCATTATGGGTAACATCGGCAGCAGGTTTTGACAAGAAAGAAGAATGAATGGGATATGAAAGACCTTAACTCCAAACTGCAGCTTTAAAGTACAAAGGCATTCCTCTAAAACAATTTCTTCATTAAAAACTGCATTGACTACAGCCAAAAAAATGTTCATCAATTCAATAATGTATGTGTTATTATGACATGCAGCAACATGCAGGATATGACTGCTCTTACATCTGTAATGTAACCTATGTTACTGAAGATGTCCTGTTTACCCCCAGGACATCTTCAGTGCAAAGCTAACGCAGTAGTAAAATTACCATGGTAAGATGAGAAGATGACAACACGGCATCAGCCATGAGGCAGTGATCCATTATCTGACATACAAGTGTTGCAAATGCAACTAGTAAATGTTTTAAGAAGGAAAATGCTGATTATGTGAGCATAAAAGGTTAAAAGGTTTTCAATGATGTGAACATTTTTTTTTGTCATCTCTCTCTGCAGAGTGTAGGCTTAACACTGGGATGCTAAAATGAGATATGACTCATAGAACCTCTTTCTTAAAGGATAAGTCATAGAATAGGTTTAACGTAGTACTCACATGCCATATGCATGATGAAAGAGTTGCTGGTTACTATAATCATTCCTCTTGTCCATACTGGCTGTGAAGCTTTGTAGAGTGGCTACACTGTAAGAAATAAAAGAAATGGGCATCAAATCCAGAGTCCTTGTTCTGTGCAACTATATATTTAAAAGTTTGGCTGAGGCTTAAACAGTCTAAGTTAGCAAATTCAGAAGGGCTTTCTTTGTCCTGTTGCTCTACTTGAAGATATGAAGTTCTAGAATAAAAAATGATAATCAATTAAGTAATTAATGCATTATCAAAAGAAGATATGTATTCATCTGTATAGTTCTGCTCTAGCACAGAAGATTGTCTGTTCTGACCTAGTACAAAGCAGTTATTTCAATTTGAATGCACTACTTTGAGATTCAAGTGGCTGCCAAAGCAGTTTAAAGCTATGTTTCACTGTATATGTATCCTTTTTGTATCAAATACTTAATTCTTTTGAAGTTAAAAAGGGGACTGTAAATGTTTTGTCCTCACAGATATGAGCCTCTGTTGTTTTGCTTTTCAGCGTATATCATGTGCAGTGGATACAAAGCAGTGAGCTGGCTTTCAGTGCAGTCAAGTGCAGTAAAGTCAAAGCAATGACAACTGCATTCAAAAGCTAACTATATGCTAAAGTGTGGCAGAGAAGCTGAAAAAAAGCAAAGGTGAATACAAGCATTGCCGTTTTATTACAGATTGCCTGTGAAGAGGTGAACACAGACAATTTACTCGCTTCCCTGACGCCTGATGTGAGCTTTATAGATGCCAGCCACCTCAGGATGGATGCTGTTTCAAAGACGACAGCTCATCAAGATGAGTGACAAGTGTTGGGGAAGGAATTTGACCAACTGCGGTGGAGGCGTGCAGGACTAACAACACACTTCCTGCCTCAAGGCAAAAAGTTGTGTTTTGTAGGTTAAAATCTGAGATTGCTTTTTGCCTGATCCAGAAGTTTGTAAATCAGAAAATCAAAGAAAATAAAGATCTTATTCATTTGAGACAGTTTTGACAAGAACAGTAAAGTCAGCAGATAAGATTTATCAAGGTGAATGACTTTAAACACAAACACACACACACACACAGACAGACACAAACACACACGCACATAAAAGCACTTACAGGACCCCTACATAAGTCTGTGACCTTTACCTCGAAAGTACGGCATTAAAATTCATAGGCCATACAACAGAGTCTACTGTTTATCTTTGTGACAGGAGGACAGTACACAGTAAATGTTTCACAATTTAGACACCTTCCATTGCTTATTACTCGTCATAAACACAGTCAAATAAAATTATTAAGTTATTACTATATTGTGAATGAATATTACGTTGCTATAATCACATTTCATTTTATATATCAACAAGAAATCAGATGACAAGGTGTGTGTGAAAGAGAATCATCACCCAACTCTGCAGCTCTCTTTAGCTCTGTGACACTTTATATCATCCTTTAGCTCATTTTGTTTATTTTATAGCCCCAACTTTATTGTTTTTGATTTATTCACACAAAAAAATGTCTTTAAAAAAATGCTGGACCTGCCAGAAGCCAAACAGCACACAGACGCAGTTAGTGACCAGCTGGTGAGCTGAGCATTCAGCAGCTTATGAGCAAGATATTTCCCCAGATATTTAATAGAGACCAAAATCTGAGGTAAAAGGAGAATGAAGACTGATTATTGGACTTCTATGTGCCACAGCAGGCAGAAAATCTGATGGTTATGTTGCTCTGTGTCTGTTTGAGTGAGAGTTTTCTTTTTCCCTGAGCAGCAGTCTGATGAGTTTGTTGGGAGATTCAGAATAACATCGTTGACCATCAATACTGCAAATGTTTGACCACTGAAATTAAAATATATCTCTTGCAGCATAAAAAAGTACTAAATCTATGTATTGTATATGTATTATTCTCTTGTATTTTGTCCTTCTGGGATATTTTTAAGTTGTTCAACTGCAGCAATGTCATTGTTTTTTGCTGTGTGTGTACTAACAGCACGTACATATGAATAAAGTCATTTGTTTCTGTTAACTTGTCATACTGATAAATGAATCTACACTAAAATGGCAGGTTTTATGGACTCTGTTGTATTCTTATGCAGTGTAAATGTACATAACTGCAACGCAGCTTAACTGTAGTTATTCATCATAAAATGATTTTCTGTCTGTACATTTATTTATGGGTTTTAATAATGAATAAAGGGGACTGTGTCAGGTTGAGATATGGTCCTAGGTTCTAAATCTTTAAGCTGCAGTTTATACACTTTGGGCTTTATTGAGGTCATGAGTTAAGTCAGGGAAGACCACTAATGCCACATTTGTTTTGAGCTCGACCCACTCTGTCCTGGAGTTGCAGGGGAAGATGCACAGCCTCCTGCAAGATGCAACTCATATTCATCACTTCAACACTTGAGGTGACGAATATGATGACTCTGATTTACGTCCACAAGACTCCGCTCACTACTGGCACGCTTGGGGGGGACACTGATCAAAGTTACAACCTCACAATGAAGTGATAACTCGGCAAACCGTAACTCCATAGAAATGAATGACTCAGGTGTGAAAGTGTCTTTTGGGGACGCTCTGTAACCAGTTTTGAAGGCGCCTGAGGGTGATGAGACTTCTCTTAGAGGAAACTAGAAGGTGGGCGAAGGCAGTCTGATAGTGTGAGTTTGTAAAGGTGTGAGGCAACCTCTGGTAATATATTGCTTAGGGAACTCTGTCCTTTTAATATATCTCAAAACATTGATGCATCTGGTCTGTGCAGGTTTCTTTGTAAGACTGGAGCACTGTGTCAGATCCAGTTGACGCTCTGGCATTTGATTTATCTCTCAGAATTACTCTTCAGTTCCACTTCACCCTAGTCAAATCTCACAGGGATTTTGTTTTGCTGTTCTTGTCTAGATTGTGCTTGTATCTGTGGGAACCAATATCTGAGTTATTAAGGCAGCAGCTAGTTACTCATTTGGTGACAGGTACTTTCTACTAGTTAAATTTTACAAGTAAAACAGAGTTTAAAAGGTGGAGTACAGTGGTAGGACTTGCTCAAATATTAATATTCAGCAAAGATAAGATAGAAATAATCATTAAAGATGTAATGAGGTGCCAAAATATTTACCAAGGCTTCGACTCCACCTGTTAGAAAATGTTTGCTGATTAAAAACAAATACGTTTTATAAAAACTTCAGTCTCCAAAGGATGAAGGCTGCTGACTTTGGTGTTCCCTTTTGGTGAAATATCTCAACAAATATTGGATGGATTGCAATGCAATCTGCCACTGATACTGACGAAGGATGCACCCCAATGACTTAATGGTATAGGTCCACTAGCTCCGGTAGCAAATTGACAATCTTGCATTCTACTAATTAATCTATGCAGCTTTTGGTTGGAGAAACATAAAATTTGGTTCAGACATTCTTGGAGGCCTCAGGATCAACCATCCCGGTTCCTGTCACATCAGTCTAGCTCCATTATCACGTAAAAATTCCAAATTGTCCAGTACTTTTGTGTATGGCCAAATACCTGCAAAATTCAAAACATCACAGAACAACTGGGGGTGCCCAATAGCTCACCTGGTAGAGCGGGCGCCCCATGTACAGAGGCTGTGTCCTCATCACAGCAGGTTTGATTCTTGCCTGTGGCTCTTTGCTGAACAGGTCACGCTAGAGATTGAGGTTTTGGGCGCCCAGCACTTGCCCAAGCACGGGCGTGGCATAGTTTGTCCTCTGATTGAAATTGAGGTGTGCGGGGCAGAATACGACAGTGCCAAGCAAAAACCTGACTCTGAAGCTGATAACGGTCTGAACCCCACGTGGCCCCGAAAATCATTCCAGTTCGTAGTATTTAAGTTCCTTTAAGTTTCAGTTTGGTGAGATTTTACTGAGAAAAACAAACAGCTGCATAAATGATTTACACGATGACGTCAATTTAATAGATCTGACAGTTTCCTGGAACATCTATCTTGGGATAACTCACCTACCGCGATGTTAAACTGTAGATGTGTGCAACATAAGGAGAAATACGTTATACAGCAATCAGAAATGTGCACTGAACAAAAGACAAGATGCTAATTTCAGACAGACAATGAACTCAGACTTACTTAAATTGTCATGTCAGCCCCTCTCTCCCCCTTTCATGCTTAACCTGTCCTACATAATAAAGGCAAAAAGCCTCCCCCCCTAAAAATAAAATAAAATAAAAACATTAAGAAAACAAGTGGCAACAAACTTCACCTGAGTCTCAGCCAATTAGTTACACCTAAATACACCACAAAGAATACAGCCAATGAACAACTATCATGTACGTTTTGCCCCTGTACAAGAGGGAAATACATTTCCATACCAGCAGGCTGCAGCAGTCTGTGTTCATCATTTAAAAAAGGAAACAGAGCTAGCTAACACATTACAAACCCATCCTGATGTTAAAAACCATGGGATATTTACTGTGCACTAGCTAACAATAACAAAATTCTGAACCGTTTATGCTCAATGGCTCAAAATAATAATCTAACCCAATATAACAAGTTTGTTTCAATCTCACGTCCTCTTTACTTATTTACTTCATTACAGTTTCCCCTCTCGTGCACCGAGCTGAACTGACAATCAAAGTGATTTCTCTCTCTGATGGGCTCCGCTGGGTCTGACGCTGATTCGAGATTCCAAATCAGCTAAAGAAAAGCAGATAAATGCCAACTAGTGCCAACTGACACTCACTGACTGGCGACACTGACCACGGCCGATCATTAGCACGTTGTGTCAGGGTAGTTGTACTTTCTGTTTAGTGCTACTTGGCAAATGTTAGGATGCAAACAAGTTAAAAAAAAGATGGTTAATATTATACCTGCACACTATCTGCATGATAGGTCCATCTTTGTATCTGTACAGCCTCAGCGGGGGTTTGATGATTTGTTGGTTAAAATAATAGATGTCTAGACATTGAGGATGAAAAGAGGCTAAATTTGGGTAAGAATTGAAAGGTCTGGATAAACATGATCTTGCTCTCCACGTTCTGTCTGTTGGCCTCTGCTTTAGATCTTCCTCTTTCACTGCCAAGATTTCAGATTGGTTTAATATTAATTTAAAATTAAAACCGATTTGTTTAAAATCTGGGGTCTCAGCTTGCACGTCTTACAGCATCTGTGTAGATTTTCTAAAAAAAATGTGAAATGTATACCATATAGGATTATTGCCACTGTACTGAATTGCTTCACAATCACTGAACTAAATGTCACTGGTGGATTTCTTTTTTGCCTTGTATCCCTGGAGACCTTTTTGTCTAATACTGCAGTCTTGATTTAAAAAAAAAAAAAAAAAAAAAAAAGCATTTCGCTAAAAAGCATTTCAATAAATGAAATACTGATGATGACAGCTGTGGTGAAATGTTACAGCTGTCATTATCATGAAAAGTAGGGCTTTTTTTAACTTCACCTCATCTTTTATTCCTCCAGTCAGACTTCACAGTCCTTTCCTTTTAGTCTTTTAGGCACTGTCACCCCATCCCTAACATTCTCAGAAGGAAATTCTTGGGAGCATCCTCCTGTCAGGTTTGTCTCCCTCTCCTTTAAGACTCTACCGTCTCCTATTCCTTGAAATAAATAACTTCCTTCCTCTTAACTTTGTCTTGGCCCTCACTTGAAACTTCAACACATAAATATGTAAAACATCACAGTCTTACTGCTGAGCGTATACCTCATAATTCCTCACACACTCCTGTTTCAGCCTCTTTACGCTGGCTCACACTACATTTTAAAATTACTTTGAGATCCTCAGCCAGAGGTCTTTTTTCTGTTCTAGAGGCCCAACTGAAAACTAAAGGGGATGTAGTGTTTGCAGTCAGGGCCCTGAGGCTCTGGAACAATCTGCTCGAGGGGATTGGGACGTATGGGTCAATCATGTTTTAAGTCCTTTATTAAGACATACGTTAATCAGCAAGCATTTCCCGATTTTACTAGAGTTTTAATATCATTTGAATAGTCTTTATGTTGTTGTTGTTGGTGAGGATTTTTAACACCAAATTGTTTTTTTTTCTTTATCTATTTACTTTTAAAACCAAATTATTTTGATTTTTTGGTTTTATTTTGCTGCCTTTTGAAGTACTTTGTAAGACATGTTTTTAAAAAAACTGTATAAATAATAATGATGATGATGATGATGATGATGATTACTGTTATTATTATTCCTTTATTTTATTTTTTTTCATCTCAATAAAAGTGCTCTCACCCTAACAAAAACTGAGAACAGTTATTATTTGCATGACCCCAAGAGGTCGCTGATCAGGAAAACATAAGCATAAGTCCTCAAATATGCTCAGCACTGGATAGAGAGACAGAGACGGAGATGAAGATGAGCGGGGCCTTCTGTCCATACTCTGCATTGTCTGAAACTTTTGATTCTGCCCACTAGTGCCATCTATCAGCTGTATCTGTGCGATCATAAAGGACTCATTGAAGTATGAAGGCAGTGACATTTACGTTTGAAATGGACGTATCTTTTTTGCAAATAGACTGATTATTTGGTCGATAAAATGTCAGAAAGTAGTGAACAATTGCTATCACAATGTTATATTGCTTGTGCTGTCCAACTAACAACCAATTTCTTTTTTTTCTTGTTTTGTTGTTTACCTTAATTAAATCAGGCAGGCCTCTTTGAGAATGAAAAAATGTCTTCTCACAGAGTGTCTTGGCTAAGATGGATGGGCAGAAATAACAAAGAGCTATACAGACAAACAACATACCACTCACACGCATTCATATTTCAATTTGAGGTTCATCTCTTGCCCAGGGATACTTTGACACACAAACTGGAGGAGTCGGGGATCAAGATCAAGATCTTTCGATAAGCAGATGGCCAACTCTATCCCCTGAGCCATAGTCGTCCAAGATGTAGAATCACATCACATCAAAAATGCAGTGATAGGCCCAACAGATATTTGGTGTAGTGTCATCACTATCATCTAAGCATCAGTCATGCTATAAAGGCCAACTGCTTGAACAAATAACTCAGTCATGATCTGTTTAGGAACCCACAAAATGCTTCTCATCTATAAGTCACCAAGGTTTGCAAACACCAGTTCACACACATTTACAGCCTAAATGCTGCCTCTAAAAAGTTAGAGGATATATGACTATAAGAGAAAAATCACTAAACCCAATAAACCCAAGATTGTGACATTTCCTCTTCATTGCTCACACTACTAGTGGGGGATCAAGTTTCAGTCCCTGGCCCATCTCCACTTCTTTATTTAGTCTCACCTGAAAGGGTTCATTCTTGTATCTTCTTTCCAATGACAAGTTTGGCCTTTCCTCCTCTGTGAAGCTTAGAGTGAAAAAAAAGAAAAAAAAACATGCATCAGATCAGCCTCAGAGCTCCAGAGATTTTACTGACCTTTACAGATGCAACAGGGGAAGCAAGAACCCTGGCTTGAACTTCAAATGCATCAGTTTGAGCTCTTTAAGATGCTTGGGTATTTAAAGACTGGCTGTAAGCAGAATTGATTCAGAAACATGCAATGGACGTATATTGTAGCCTTACATTGCAACAACTAGTATAACAAATGATAATTTGATTTATTTTTTTATACTGATCATCAGACGGAAGCTTACTAGAAAACATCCCCTCTTTCAATGCAGGCGTGACATCAAAACACTGGTCTGCTTGTAAGATGGCAAAAAGGTTTCTCTTTGCTTTGTAAAACAAAACAAAAAAACAACAGTCTTGTCAGTTTCCACTACAATCACAAAACAATATTTCTCCAGAAGTTGGAGCCGCTAATTTGTGGCAAAGATCCCAAAATTTTGACTTAAAACGACAACAATGCATCCAAGAAACAGCTGTGGGGGCTATGCAGCCCGCTGTGCTATGCTGTTTGAACACTTGACCTTTCACAGCGACGCACGCACGTGAGGTAATTGAGTTATTCTTGTTCCCAGCCACATAAGAGAAGCTGTGATTGTCTACTTTGGAAGTCTAACAGCACACGTATAACAAGGAGCATAATAAATGGCCTGCTTTCAGGGAATTCTAGTTAAAGCAGTATTATTACAGGTCAACAGTGAAATTTAGCTTCCAGGGAATCTGCGTTGGGTAATATAAGGCAACTTCTGCTGAAGAAGCTCAGCTTAAGGACAAGATTATGTTGTGGCTGTTAATGCTGAGGTTGCTGCTGTAAGCAATTAAAATAACCTAAAAACGACAGATAAAAGCTTCACAGCATTGCATAAAAATCCATAGAGGTTTTATGAAATTCCAAAAAGCTCATCTACTTACAGCAATATCACATTAGATATTTTAAAAATACTGTATATATTTCTATTTCTAAGCGTAAAATGCTGCAAAAAATATTGAAATTATATCCCCCACTGCTACAAAGCACACTGTGGTCCAGTGAGAAATGTAAACATGATGAAAAACTGGGGATTAAATGCATCATGTCTCTGCCAAAACAATTGCCTCCCTCACCAGTAAAGATATCACAAGGTTGAGACTACTTTCCAAAAAAAACAACCTAATGGTGCAAAATAAGACAAAGCTTGCTGGGAAAAGTCCCAAGTGTATTTGTATTACTCAGGATTGTGTTACAGGAGCTTAACAGAGGACATCAGACTCATAAATCTGCAGGACCATCAACAGGAAGCATCATTCACCAGCCAAGCTAATCCAATTTCTTTAGTGCTTAATGTTTTGTATGTCACCACAGTTATCAGCGGACACCATCTAGTCTACTTTGGGGCCAAAGTGAACATAAACAAACAGTGCTGCAAACAGAAATGAGTAATTCTAATGCTTTAACTTCTGTGGTAGACGGTGTGAGAGTTCAGCTTTTGACGTGTTCACAAAAGCGACATCATACATGCTCATGCAAAGATGCATTTTAAATATGTCAAAATGATCTCATGTTTCAAGTTCCAGTTTGCATATTGGAAATATGGCCCTCTGTTGGTACTAAATAGAGCTGGCTGATTTCCGGTTTTGCCGCTCAGGTCCCGTGCACAAGCTTAAAACAGGTTGATTTCATGAAACCCAGCAATTGGCAACCTGTGGCGACAGCGCAGATGTGCTAAATTCAACTTGTATTGCATTAATCATAACAAATATGACAACTTATGATGTTTGTTGATTAACTGACTAACAGACCCACTGTTGACTGACAGGCCATGCACATTTACTGTCAAGCTAAGCACTGGCAACTTGAAAGAAATCAAATTTCGGTAGAGGTGAGAAGGATGAGGAGCAGCAACTGCTGTGTTGGTTTACTGAAAGGTTCCTGTGTTTTTTGGGGTGGCGAGAACAGACACAGCAGAGTTAGTCTGTTGAGAAAGCTAAGACTACATCAATCTGGCAACTCTTTGGTTTAAAGCACACGAGGTGTCGTGACTTTCTGCCAGTGATGCAGTGTCCTGTTGTGAGCTATACTTTGGTTGGATGCCATGGTTATATTTGCTCTTGTTGCTCACTTAGAACATGCCACAATGGACAAGGAACAGCTGATTCATGAAGCTGAAATGAAGAATACTGCACGCCTTTGTTTCACTAAAAAAAAAAAAAAAGAATAAGATAGCAGCTGGCCAGAGGAAATTGAAAGTTTCTGATAAATGGCCATAGCTAATATCAACCAAATTGCTGTTATCTACAATAACTATCACAATATAGAACTTGTGTTTTTTGTTTAAAAAGAAAGAACATTTGAAAATAGTAAGTAGGCTAGTCATCTCGAGTCTGATCTTGAGCCCATTTGCTGTTGGGAGTGGCTGCTGATTCCAGTGCGACACCTATTAAAATTCAATAAGCTATACCGGCCCGGCCTGGTGTTTGGCTATCAAGCCGGTTTGACAATGTTTATATCGGGCCAATTCGAGTACTAACATCCAGCACACAATATCTAATAATGCGATGCTAATTTCAATAGCTTAAAAAAGATCCAGTAACTCTTCTGTAAATATGGTACATCATTGCATGTCATGTGTGCTTTATTTATGGTGTTTAAATCAATGCATTTGTCTTTCTTCATACACACACACACATACACACACACACACACAGCGAAAATAAATTCAGCATGCATGTGGCTGCGAATAAATCTGTAATGAATCCACGCCGTGCATTCAACAGCACAATGTAGAAGAAGATGAAGAAAAAGAGGAGGAGAGAGAAAAGCAGAGAGCGAGCGACTAGTATTTATTGAAAAGCCATGTGCCGCACTGTCTTCCCTAATATCTGAAAGCATGACTGAGTATAAATTAAGGCAGTTATTTTAGTTGGCTAGGCGGCGGAGAGCAAGTCTAATATTTTAAGAACTATTTCTCTTTTACTCCCAAGAGACAGCATGACAGAGTGAGTTCATAAAAACTCACAACAGCAGTGATCCAAACACTGGCTTTTTGTGGATGAATTTTTGTATAGATTCACACATATAGATTCATTCAATACTCTTCACCTCACAGTATAAGAGACCTGTTATTCAGCTGATATTAAGGTGCTCTCTGCGGGCAATCATTTTATGACTGGGGATCAGTTAGTACTCAAACATTTCTGGTTAGATCCAACAGGAAATCTGGTATCACTGGCAGGTGATGAAACTGTAAGAGCTGCTTTCTTTTCACTGACATGGAGTGAGGAGATAATGATTATTTTATTAGGGGATGAACTTCCCTGCAACACAAGCCCTTCTCATAAAGACACTGATGACTTGACTAATTGGATCCTTAAATACCACCTGACAGGCTGGCTATGCTGGTAGATGCTCCGATGCTGATGTTATTAACTATCTATTAAGGGACAGTTCACCCCCAAATTAGAAACGCATACGTTTCCTCTTACCTGTAGTGCTCTTTATCAATCAAGATTGTTTTGGTGTTAGTTTCCAAATGTTGGAGATATCGGCCATAGAGATAGAGATGTCTGCCCTCTCTCCAATATAATAGAACTAGATGGCACTTGTGGCGCTCAAAGCAAGAAAAAAAATGTCATTTTCCAGGAATAATGACCCAGTTATACAAAATAATCCTTAGATTTTGTTGTGTGCTGTTTCATGTAGGAACTATTTTCTTTAGACCAAACTACAAGCTCCAACTGTATAACCACTACTCATGGACGAGAGGCTCATGCTCATGACAAGATGTCAAGATGTAAACAATAATGTCATTAGCTCGCTCAGTGGTGCTAGGTGAGTTAGCAGTGAATGGACACTTCCTTCTGCACAGTGAAAGAGTTGGCACAACAGATAGAAGGAAAAATATGTATTTTTGATTTGGGAATGAATCTTTAAGGTATTGTATTTGTATAAAGGAAATTTATTTTGAATGTTAAATGTGATACATGGCTGTTTGGATGGTGATTCATTTATGGATCATGTCATGAGTATGGTAGAAAAATATATTCATCAGGTAATAGTCTTGCCTTACAGGATGTGGATGTCGATTCGTGTTATATGTTTGGATATGCATGCTCACGCAGATTTGTATGCATGTGTACACTTAGTTGTCACTTTATTATGTACACTTGGGTAAAACAGTCTACTGCAACAGTTCCACAAAAAAATCTGGCTTCAAAAAGGGGTATAATGTTCAAAACAGGATTAATGCAGGACTGTGACGTTATTTTTGCATTATTTTTAGTAAGGAGTACCTAATAAACTGACAACTGAGTGTAAGTATGTAAATATCTCTCCTGTCTTTCCTAATTCATTAATGCAAATGCCGCCTAAGCTTTGATGTATTAAGAACACATCTTTATCAGTCTTTAAATTAAATATTCTTTTTCTTGTTCTGAACTAATATGTTTGATGATTAGAGATCTAGATGTTGCACCTGTAACAGTTAAAACATGGTTACGTGGATGAGATGTGTATGGGCATAATCAGTTTATTTAAATAATGGCAATAAAGTAAAGATAACAACTGTAAAAAGTTTTCTTGGACTAATATTTCATGCGTGCACATGTGACAATACATCAAAATTGGTGAATGAAAAAAAGACAGGAACTGTACTTTGAAAATAAAACTGTGCAGATTATTATTTATCGGCTCGCACCTGCATGTGCACACAAGCATTCATACACCATGAATATGTGTTTGTGATATTTCCACACCATCAGAGACAAAGTGGATATGGTATTAGCCAATACAAGGGCAATTAATGGAGTTGGCTCCAACCACCTAAATTCCCTGAACTCTTTGCCTTCAAGTTAATTCTGCTGTTGCCTTATGAAGACTCCTTTCCACCTGATGATGAGCGAGTGATTCCTGCTGTTGTCATAAATAACACTCGGCTCTCCTGGATGACATCCAAACCCACTTCATATCAGCAATAGTTCCAGAAACCTCCTGCCTTGGCAAACAGCTGGCCTAGATTTATCATTTTCTATTGCTCCTTCTCCCCATCCTGCTTTTTTCCCGCTTCACCCCATTAGCCTCTGTCGCACCATGCATTTAGTTCAAGGATTATCAATCAAAAAAAAAATCACTGCGGCGCTGCAGTATTTTCTTGTAAGATGATGGAAATCCAAAAATATTGAATGATATCCAATATCTGCAAACACCATCAGTTATCATGGCATTTTAAGAATTTGTACAACCATGTTGTCCTTTATGGTTCAGAAGTCAAAATGATTCATAGCAATATAGTTACCTACAATAAATTAATTACACTTAAAAATGCTATGATTATCTTGTTTTATTCTTTTTGTTGTTGTTGCACCTTTTATTGGCACAGTGTCAACATATATCCTTCACTGTTTACTGCTGTGACTGCAATGATAATTTAATTTATTGTACACTTTTAAATTATAAATGGAACTAGAATTTCTGCCTTTGGGTTGTTTGCTTTCACCGACCAGTCAGTTTGCAGTTTAAATCAATGTCTGTCCAGATTCATATGTAGCCATGACAGTAGACAGTCCTTCAAATATGAATGCTGCTGCAAATGAGCTGCAAATTCGGAAACGTGGATGCTTCACATACATCTTCAACCCAGCAGCACAGAAGATCTATACAATCAGCACAGGTTAAAGGTGGACATCTGAATTTATTGTCATCAATTTTGTGTCAGACCAAATGCTTCCCCTTCTTTTCTGAGTTATGGCATTGAATAACATTCAAAAAAAAATTAACATGTCACAGTGAAGTTTACCTTTGACTTTTTGGATATAAGATGTCATTATAGAACTGTTTCACCTTTTTGATATTTGGTTGAATCTTTATTGTTCGTAAGTAGCGTATGAGTACTTGAAACATAAACATGTTTTGTGAGGTCACAGTGACCTCAGGCATTCATAAGATAAAGAGTTCACAAGAATAGGATGGTTTAGTTAGTTCATCCATGTCTTATGTAGTGTTCTTGTAAAGCGTCCTTGGGTCCCATGAAAGGCGCTATATAAATCCAAGCTATTATTATTATTATATACGTGCATGCAAACTAACAACCCCAACACAGCCCACTCTCACCAAAAAATCAGCCATATAGGTTCAATGTGCAAGCAGCTTATGACCCATTGCATTTAATGTAAGACGGCACTTTCTAGTGGCCACAATAATTATTACTGTGGCAGAAAGGAAGTGACGTCACCTCTTCTAAAAAGTGAGTTTAAGGTTTCCTTGAGATATTATGTTCATACATATATTTATACAAGCAGACAATCTGAAAACCACCCTGCTCTCCAAGAAAAAATGGCCATGCAGGTTCACTGTGGACGCAGCTTATTATGACATATACTTTTAAGCATGACCCATGTGTATTGTAAGGCAGCACCCTCTTGTAGGCACAGTAATTATTACTAGAACAGAGAAGTAAGTTCAGTGACGCAGTATAAAAACTAACAAAGTCAGCGAAATATTGTATAAAGATGAAAGAATCCCTTCAGGGTTGGTGCAAGGGGCAGTGTCTGGGTCAAACTAACACAAGACTTTAACCCAAAAGACTTGTTCATGGCCAGAAGTTAACGTTGACTTGTTTTAACAACAGATGCATTTATTTTTTAAACTGCACGTGGTCCCTTTTAAATAAAATAAATAAACAAAAAATAAATAACAGAGTAGTATAGTATGCTAGTATGTGTGGCATACTACGCTAGTAAGCGACATGTGACTTGACATATGTGATGTGGTGTACGTGATGTCTGTTACATGACATTCATGACATTATGTTAATAATATTATAAGTATTTATTAAAACCCAAACCATGACCTTTCTCTTTTTTAAAAAACTAACCACTGGGTTTTTTTCTGTGTAAAGGCGAAAGTTTCAAGGACATGTTTAAAACTGCAACTGTTAGGACAGTAATATATGTAGTTTTGACAGTCTGTGACAATCAGTCTAGTCTGTCATTTAGGAATAAGAAAGCACTTCTGAAAAACATAATGCCTCCAGAAATGACAGTCACCAGTGCTGAGGCATAGCAGAAACAGTACGTTCTAAATATATTGCAACTGACCCATAAAATTAAAAAATTTTTAAAAAAGATTATTAGAGAATCATCTCACTTTACTTTTGTCAATACTGTAATTGAGAGTAACTCCATTACAATAAAGGTGTGTTACATGCTGGACAATACATTTTAGTAACTGCTAAGACTTACATTAAAATGCTTATTCAATATTCTGGCAAAAGTAGTGAATTTAAGCAAATCTGTGCTTTTACTCAGAAATGAAAAGACTCCCTTGAAACTGTTCCTATTGGAGCCTCAAAACACAATCAATACATAATTTTCAAAATTCAGTATAAGAAAATGCTGTGCCATTATGCTCATTGCATTCAACTTATAATGGTTTTTTTTCCCCATTTCACTTTAATATTGGTCCTAATCATCTTGTTGAGACTAACCATTTTAAGAAGTTTGCTGTGCTGCTATTTTGTGAATTGACATACTTTTAACTGCTTTGACTGTAAAAATGAATATCAATATACTTAACATTATTTTATTATATACTTTAGATTCCCCAAAAACAAATATCCAACTCCATTTGTTGTGCTGTGTTGCCCTTTAAGCAGAGAAACTGCATTTAAGACCTTCAAAAGCACCTATGGTCCTCTTATGGGAGGCAATTATTATGTTGCCGCTGTGAATCACAGCAAAGACAGAAATAATGGATTTCACTGATTAATTATGGTGAAGAAAACTTAATTGCTTGAGTGCTTCCTTTCAGACAAGTCCTTTTTAAGAAGTTGGATCTGTTCATTGCAGATGGCCTGGCACAAAGATTTACATATTGATTCAAATAATGAAAGATGTTGCACTTATAGGGGGTTGAATGTGGCACATACAGATCATCTAATAAAGTCACCTTTTCTGTCTGCATTTTGTGAGACTTTTGAAGTTTCTGTATTCTTTCCTTTGACTTCACAAAAGGTAACTGCATGAGTTCTTAAACATGAGATCAAGATTTGATCTCAGTGTGTACTAAATGCAGTCCATCTTAGTTTACAGGATTACATTCTACTCTAGACAGATGTACTACTACAGATTCAATACTCAAATGTTCAGCAAAGAAATAGCTAATAATAAAAAAAAATACAAAACTGTGTCTCTTCATCATCAGGTTCATCCAGGGTCAAAGCCTGTTCAGGTATCAGTGAGTGTTGTGCTCATCCACAGTTTTCCTCCAGAGAGGAGGCCTGTATGTATGTACTGCTGAAGGATCAGAGAGTGGCCTGAAATTAACTGGATATTGATTCAGTGCAGAGCAGTCCCCAAGACAGCTATTTGAGGGTACAGCATACAGATAGTCTGGCTGCAGACTGCTCTGAATTCAGACCAATCAGTGACTTCAAGTGTCCTCTTTTGGTCATAAGGTTTGGATTTTCTGTCAAGTTAGGAAGCCACCTACAACACAACGATAACAAAGGAGCCACTAACTGTCTGTACTGTCACGCTGCTGACTAGAAACCAAAACCATACAGAAATGTAATAAATGACATATATGCCCTGATATCAAGAGTGTTGTTGCCAAATATACTATTGTCACAAACATTCAGCAATATCAATGTAAGGCCACACAAAAAGTACTAAACAGTACACAAGGTAACAGAGCTGATGGTATCAAATTTCACTGCAGCTGTACCTTGTACAATTCAATGTGACGAATGATTAATTGATTGATACATCCGCTGGATAAGAGGATATAAGTTCATAACATATATGAAATACCCGTGGTTAAATTTCAATATGTGCATATCTATCTTGTCCTTGTATTGTGCATATGTATATATATACGTATGTATGTTTTAGTGTTTTTTTGTTTCGATTTTTTGGGCTTTTTGACCTTTAATGGATAGGACAGATGTTGCATGAAAGGGGGAGAGAGAGGGGAGAGGGTCCAAGCCGGAGCCGAACCCACAGCCGCTGCGGCGAGGACCAGGTGACCTATTAGGCGCCCCTTGTATGTATGCATTTATGTATTAATGTGGGTATCTGTTCATATATGTGTATTTGTATTTGTGTTTCTTATCTTAATATGAAGCACTTTAAAAAGTGCTATATAAAAAGAATGCTATTATTATTATTATTGAAAAAATGTATGTGATTCATTTTTATACAGTATGATAGGCTCGGACCACAGATGTTAAAAATATATTTTTATATATGCAAGTTTATGAAAACATTATTTACACAAAACTTCTGTATGCTTCTACATGTAATAATTATTGTATCATCTATTTTTAACATTTCTATATTTTATAGATAAATTACTATAAAATTCAACCGTTTGGCAGGTAAGAACACCAGTTTCCATGCCAGAGACAACGGTACGCATTGTGGTGGGGACAAGTCTTAATTTGGGGTAAGTAAAAGTAAGGAACACATGCATTACTGTATGTGCAAACCATGTTTTTTCTTTATAAATGAAATTTATATGGGTGTAATTTGTATAATACATAACAAATATATATATGTTATATGTATAAATAATTATAGATTGTATGTGACATGCGTGTCAATAAATGCATTCGACATACATAAAGATATATATTTCCAAGGGTAAGACATATGTCCTCTAGGATATTGTTCCAATTTCTAATAGGTTTCAAACATAATTTGTACATATATGCACATATGTTTTTACTTAATATGCACATGTATTTCATTTATCAAAATTCATTAGAAATAAAGATCAAAATAAGTACTTCTATACTACTAATGTTCAACAATTACATAAAATTTATACATAAAGATGACAACAAAGGAGGTGTGACTCAAAAGTTGTTGGGGAAAACAATTATATATATATACGGTAATGTATATGGTGAAACATATATATAGATATACGGGGTTAAGATAGAAGAACTGAGAGAACAGTGACATTCATTTTGTAATACTGTTACAATGTAATGTGTATATCAAAACTGTCTCCAAAAACTGGTAATTGGGTTGCTGCTGAGCGGGCTATCATGGATGAGTTGTGCAGTGACAGCAGCCATTAAGTTGTGTACAGAGAGCACCAGGCTGGCTGTAGGCCTCCAGGGAGATATGTCAGAGCCTTTTAGTGGAAGAGGAGAAGAGTGATGGAGCACCCCACCCTCATGTATCTCCCACTCAATGAGCAGCCAGACCACTTAAAGAATGCCAATGATTGGCAGCCTGAAATCTACAAACTGCTTATTGTGCTGCTAAAATGTATGAATAATACATGCCCGGCAAAGGGTATGTTGCAATGTCTTAAAATGAACCCATGTATCAATAGCTACTGCACACACCTTTGAGGTTAATAAATATTCTGGTGGTACTGCTTTTATAGTGATTTTTTTATGGATCTGTGGTTTGTCTTTGTATGGCTGGCCACTTTTTGTTTGTGGCCGTTGTAATAAAGTGGCAGTTAGAGCAGCTACACTTGCACCAAGGTGATGGTGCAAAATGCTGAGGAAAGTAAGAATATATTGAACGACATAAATTATACAAAAAGGTGAAGGCTTGAATGCTTCTGAAAGGCTGAATTTTCAGTAACAATAACAACAAAAGTTCTTGAAAAGAAGTGGTTCCTTTTACCATTTTGTAAGGTGGCTCATTTTATTTACAAGTCAAACTCGATTTTGAATGTGCGATAACATTTATAAGGTACAAAAAATTACGAATTAGGGTTAAAGGGTCCTCAGGCAACGGGTAGGTTTTATCAATGTGAGAAAAAAACAGAAGCAGTACCCCAACAGTGCTAAATGGTTTTCTGACTGCATCTACAGGCCATGTTTTTCAACTTAAATACATACAAAATGGCAGCAACCCACTCTCTATAGGTTTCTGAATTGCTTTATACTGCATATGAATAATATTTTTGTCGCCAGTAAGATGTGGCTGGAAAGCACTCATATGACGTTTTAATCGCTGCAAATCAAACTAATTATACCCTCTCTCGTGATGGCACTAGGATCAGCTCATTGATTTTTATTACCTCTGTCATTGTGCCACTTCCTTGCACATTTCCAGTACACCGTAACATATTTCATTTCAACAGATGAAGGTGGAAAGGAAAAAAAAAAAGACAAAAAAACAAAACATAACAAATGATTTTGCTTTCATGTATGTTGTGCCTAAGAAGCTATTTGAATGCAAAACAGCAGCACTGCACACACACACAGGTGATTAGTATGCTGGTAATATCCATACTCTTAAGGTCATTAGAACAGATAAACACATGCAGCACATTTGCAGAATCCTTAATGCCAAATTGTCTGCTTTCTCTCAGGGCAGAGACAGCTGTGAAATGTTCCTCAACAGGCCCGAGTCTCATAATATTTCCATTTAAATGCCAGGACAAAGAATACCAAACTGCAGTGTTATTCAGAAAGAGGAGCAGGCTTTAGGCTGACAAGATTAGCTTCTTTATCCTCTGCCTCCTACTCCACTCTCTGTGTCATGGTGCCTAAATAAGCCTTTCCTCAAGCTTTTTTCGAGAGACATGCTAAACTGTGGATTCTGCTCAGCACCCTGAGGTGACATCAGAGCCAATCTCCCTCTAATTGCATGACATCAAACAAGTTTAACTATTTTTGAGGCACCACTGGAGTGCAGAGTTCAATTTATCTGATTGTGATCTTCTACAAAACAGGTTACAGCCTAATGAGAACCTGACTGATCTGCCTCAAACATTTCCCAATATGTATGGAGATGCGCTCATGTTATGTGTTAGGTGTTACAGTATAGTGTGGTGCTGGTGCAAGTGATGCTTGAGTAGGTTATTGCTAATGGTGCTGAGCATGAATATAAATAAACTCTTTGAAGACTCCACATGAATCCATATGACATCTAATTTGTCCCCAACATGCACAGTACTGAAGAAAATATGCATAGATCATAATCAAATTTGGAGCACACTCCGAGAAAGCAGGGTTACTTGAGGTTCCCAAAGTCTCCAAAAGTAAAACATGAGCCAGAGCCTTTAGCTATCAGGCCTCTCTTCAGTGAAACCATCTGTGAATTTCGGTCAGGGAGGCAGACTTTGTCACCACATGTAAGAGCTCATGTCAGTTTTAAACTTTCCTCTTTAAAAAAGTTTATAGTTAAGGGCTGGCTCAGGCTTGCTTCTTACCTGCAGCCCCTAGTAAGGCTGATACAGGGCCTAGTCTGCTGGGGGACTTCCTATGATACACTTGAGATTTGTCTCCACTGATGTCCTTAAGTCTTTGACTCTTCCTCTTGAATTCTTAAGGGGTGTGTTCCACGTTTTTTTACCACCCCTCTTAAGTTGTGATTAGTAAGATAAGGCTATTCATCTGCTAGGGCACAGGTCTTTATTTTTTTTTTTTCAGGAACATTTTTGGCAGGACATGGGGTTGCCAAAGCACAATCACGATCTGATTACAGTGAATGAAATTAACAACAGATCATAGAAATAATAATATTTTTTCGTAAAATAGGTGATTAGGTGCCCTGCAATAGTCTGGCAAGCTGTCCAGAGTGAACCCCGCATCTTTGCCATATATAATATATAGATATGTATACAATATATGTATGTGCGTACTACTGTGTGTGCTTGTAAGATATTGTAAAATCTCTCTCTCTCTCTTTTTCGCTCTCTTTTGTCTCTCTCTCTGCCTGTCTGGGTGTCTCTTTTATATTCATTCCAAGTTATCGTTTTACATAATTAAAGATAATTAATTATGCTTTCTCGTCTTTCAGGTACTCATAACTTGGGGTTGCCTGCTGCTGTGGTCCTGCCTGGTGCTTACTTGTGTCTATTATCATGGTAATTGTGGCTATTGTTCTTATTGGTGTTTGCCGTGCATCTCTCCCCCTCTCTCTTCCTCTCTCACACCTCTCTCCTTCACTCTCTGTCCCTGTATCGCTCTTTCTTCTTTCTTTCTCTCTTTTCCTCACCCTTTCTCTCTGTCTGTCTCTCTCTCTGCCTGTCTGGGTGTCTCTCTTTCACCCTTTCTCTCTCTATCTCTAATTCAAGTTGAAAGAAGCTTTGTTGGTATGACCATATAAAAACAAAGTATTGCCAAAGCACTACAAGATGGTATTAAAATGGAAAAGAAGTTTTCAAAAAATCAGAGAATTAAAAATGTTAACATTAAAGTGCAAAAACAACAACCTCTCTCTCCCTACATGTATCATTTTGTCATATGGATTGTCAATCCTGTAATTTTATTATGTCAATTTGTTCTGTACACACATCTACTGCACCTCTCTCCATCATGAGAGAGGAATCCCTCCTCGGTTGCTCTTTCTGAAGGGGTTTCTTTTTTTTGTTTGTTTGTTTTTGTAAGGGGGGGTCCTTATCACCTGGGAGGGTTCAAGAACAGAGGGTTTTGTATGTTGTAAAGCCCTCTGAGGCAAATTGTGATTTTGATAGCTAAATAAATAAAATACAATAAAACTGAATTGAACTGAAAATTTTGCATAAATGTAATCTGGTCTCTCTCTAATCTCTAGATTTCCACATCTATCTTTAAAAAATCTTTTTCCACAATAAAAAATAAAACTTTTCAAAAATGAAATTTCTTCAGTGTTAACAGTAGCCATTTGCTTTAATTTTTTGCCAATTTTGCCTCTATCAAATTGTTGACAGCAGCCAGTAACAGGGAATACGGGGGGAGTGGAATGGCATGTGATACAGGTCAACAGCCAAAAACGAACTATCACACTGTGTGTGTCTTAGACCACGGGATCCCCAGAATACCCAGCTTTGAACTGAACTGAATTGCCCCAGTTCAAATTGAATTGACCTTCCAGGTTGTGAACACATAGCCTTTAGCTTGTGTCTCAAACTCAGCTCCAGACCTCTGAAATGCCGCTCACATCTCAAATATTTTCAGGTCAAAAAGGTCTAGTGTTGTCTCCGCGGTTGGAAAAACAACTTAGACAATCAGAGCTCTGCGGCATCATGAGGATTAACAATGGGGACGTCATCCTCCACCTTCCATCTCACAGAGCCATTCCATTACCAACAAAAACAGCAACTAGCCTTGAAGAGATTCAACACAGCCGTTGTAATACCTTACAATAATGACGTCTCATAAATCGATACACTTCTTCGATGAACGTGGCAAAAGGTTAGCAACCTTTTTTTTTTTTTTTTCTGTTTCAGCTGAAAATGACAGCTTGGATAAGTCGTTACTGATTGCTTCGTGCTAACATAAACACAATGTGAAAATACTAATTCCCTTGTGTTTGCTTGGAGATAATCTCATGAGGCAACATATGACTAGTCTATAGTAAAATTTGAGGCCTAACTCCAACTGACAGAGACAATTACAGAGCTGCGAAGTATAGAGTCAGACTAACTACATGCTCATCCACAATCCTGACCTGAATGCTGCCAGTGGACTTAAATTGTGTGCAACACAATCACCCAATGTGAACATAATTTCAGGGGATACAATTTAGTCTGGGCAACAACACTGCAGTGGTTGTAATTCAGCAAAACAATGAAACAAGAGAGCTTTGTTGGTTACAGTGCATGTTCTGGAGTAGATTCACAGTCAGGACACACAGTTCAGTATTTATGGTACTGTCCAACTTCAAGTTCACTATAATGCATTGTTTTGGGATAGCAATATAAAGCCTTAATATATGTTAGAAACAAGTCATATTGAATGACCAAATACTACAATTTCAATGCTATGATTAAGGTTCTGTTAGATTTAGGCACAAAACTAAAAAAGGATAAGTATAGAGAAAGATTATGGTTTGGATTTAAAAAAAAGTACTTTGTTGGGAGAAACATGGCGGTTTGGGTTTGCCAGGACTGTGCATCGCAGCGCTCTCCAAGGTGCTGATTCTGCTGCTGGAGCAGCAGCTAGGGAGCTGTCCACAATGCTCTACCTCTCAGCGGTCAGTGGACACTTCCTTCATTCTCTTATCACCAACCTCACCTGTTTATTAATAAATATATACAGTGCACAAAAGTCTTAGACCACCTGAAACTCTGAAATTAAAGCAGGGTTATAATGATTATACATATTTATTTCTCAGCATTCTTATTACTAAATTACAACCAGAACATACAGGAAATATGTATACAGTAATAAAAAAACACAAATATTTCAGAATAACACAACTTCAACAGGCTGAGATTGCAAGTGTTTAGTGTGAACTCTCTTGGGCAGACACTGTGAGATTTACAATACTAATCCTCTGGTGTATTTACACCGTGTTGCATTGAAGACCTTTCCAAAGCTCAGTATTGATTGTTTGAGCTCCCCGTCATTATGGTTGTGCGATTCCATGTTTCACACTAAATATTGACTTCATTCTAAAGAAGCCATTTTTTCTGACATTTTTTTCTTTCCTGGTGTTTTGATGCATTGTATACAATACTACTACTTCTACTTTCATCACTACTTGTCTGTATGTTCACGTGAGTATGTGTTTTCTGTCATGCAGTGTTTTTTTTTTATTATTTTGTTTTGCTAAGAGAATAAAATGAATAATAATTTAAAAAAATAATTAATAGAAATAAGATTAAATGGTTTTTCAGTCCCTTCTCTCACTACACTAGGCCCCTCACTACTTTTTTAACAGGGCTATAATGACTACTTTTTTAAAGGTATGGAGTGCTTTGTTGTCATGGTTACAAAAATAAGTGATGATAGAAAAAACGAGCAACTGCAGTCAAGCTTTAAAAAAAGACGGATTGAAAACAGGAAACAAACTCTTATCCTTTCCACTTTTGCTGCTACCATGATTGTCATTATGTTGTTTTGATGCACTTATTGAAGTGAAAGATACTGTTGCTCTTCTTGAAAGGACAGTCTCCGAAGTGGGTTAAGATGTAGACTCAGTGGTAAGCACTAGGGAGCTGATAGATTTTAGATTTAAACCTTGCTCTTTGGTTGGTTCTTTCTGCACTGAGTTTGCATCTTCATTTACTTTATGAAGCTTTCTTGCTAGCAATTAATAAGAAAACCAGAGTTTTTCCTGCCTTTCACTTAGTTCATGTAAAGGCAAGATAGACTCACAGGCATTCAGTGGCATACATGACATGTAGCCCAAAGTATCCACTTTCTGGAGGAAAAGGCTTTTGACCAGAGTTTAGAATTAATTGCTGCTGAATTAACAATGTTTCAAAAGTGCTTATGATGCTTATTCTAAAAATACATTTAAACTCTAGTTCCCCCCTATTGAAGGGGCCTACAGGTGACAGAGGAATAAAATTCACACCAAGCACTGCTGAGATTCAGGGTGTTTTCTTGGATGTGCTTTACAATAAACATGCCTGGCAATGTAAAATAAAAAAAATCGAATTATCCAATCATTTAATGTTTCAATCTCATATACAGGGAATTTTGGTCACAGCTTTTCTGTTTGCAAACTTCTCCTCTGATTAGTAGTTGTACACATAGAGGGATGGCTGGGTCATGACAACAGTTTGAAATCACTGTTTGACTTTAGGAAAGTCCATGTGAACATGCGAGCAAAATCTGGAAGGCTTTTGCTAGGGGGGGTGTTCTAGTGGCATGACTTGTCACATGGCTTGTCACAGGAATAACTTCACACCCAAAAGTACAAAAATCAAATTGACATATTAGTAATTGCCCTGTCTGAGGATACCTTCCCATATAAACCCTGCCTTTACAGGGAACAGGCTGCACATCAGCTCCACTGACCTACCTACGAAATGTGTTGACCTCTATCTAGGGTACCAGCCATCACAAATATTTGGCCTTCAAGAAATGACACAAAAAGCGAAAAGTGGAGGGTTTCCACAATCTTCCATTTACTGCAGCTCTGGTGGAGGGGGAAGTCACAGCAAGTGTTCATTTCCTCGATCCCATCACTTTCCACTATTACATCTTAAGACCAGTCAATAATGCGCTCTGACCTCCAGTCACTCTCAAGCACATAGTCAGATTAGAAGTGGAGGCCCACAACAACACTGCTGGCAGGCAGCTGTCTGTTTACATGGTCCATTATATCAAGTCTGTATGTTAAAGTCGTAGATGCATGGAGCGGGACAGAAAAATAGCATTGTTATATTGTTGACTAAGGGCTCATTTATACTTCACATACAAAAATAAATACATCTGTTTTAAATGTTGTTAATATCACTGCACTCATGCTTCCATCCGTCCCTTTATGTTGGCAAAAAGACAACAACAAACAGCAAACAAGGCGACAGTAAAGGAGGTCATAATTTTACCTTTTAACTAGGGCTGCACATAACGATTATTTTTTTATCGATTATTTTTTCGTGTAATCGAAACTATTATTTTTTTATTATTCAATAAATATAACAACAAATTTACTGAAAATAACATTTTAAAACTTGTCATACACTGCAGGGCATTATTCCCCAACAAAAAATAGCCCAGTCTTAACTGGTAATCTGTGTTTTACAGTCTGATATAAAGCCTCTCCAAAACAAATTAATGCAAGAGCTTGTTCCACTCAAGAAAAAGGATTGTATTGCAATCTACAACGGCAAAATAAATAAAACAATGTAAAATACACGTCACATAACAATACAGTTACTCTTTGTTACAGTAACAAACCTCAAATCTAGCAGTCCAATAAAACATCTTACAGTAAAATTAGTGCAATTTGAATAACACTATAACTTTTCTCTAACAGAAATAATTATAACTAGTACATTCTTTCTGCATCATAATAGTCCAGCCTTAACTGGGCCTTAAGGCATACTGCTGCCTGCTGACATGAGTGTTGTATTTTCATATTTATAAGCACATATTCCACTCATTTATGAAGTTATTCAAGTTCCTGCACAGCTGACAACCCCGTCCTGTAAATGTTTCAAAATAAAATGCATTGTATCAGCAACTGACGCCATTCTGTCCACAGAGACACAATCAGATAGCTTTTGTTTTGAAAGGGAAGCAAGGAAGTTGAGGTAAAACAAACATCTTTGTATTTCCTCATCTCTGTGACAAAGAGAGACTTTAAACTATGATATAGAGTCAACAAACGCGAGCGTCAGGCATAATAAAATGGCGAGCCAACATTTCTTTAGATGTGCTGCAGCTGACACGCAGCTCAGACACCCCTGACAAGTGCTGCTTGGGCAAGCAGTGTGCATGCTTTAACTTGATAGGTGGGCGCCAAAACAAAAAACAACATGCTCGCCACTGCTCACACTCTTATTACACTTATTACTCATTATATGAAACGTCTCCCCAGCCCTACTTTTAACAGATGTTGGTTGTAGACGGCGGTGGTCTGTGAAACCACCAAATACGCTGCAACATGGGAACACATGATTCTTTTCATTATACTATTGAATCATTTTGTTTGGCCAAGTAAAATATCTTTGTTGTATCTCACTAGAATCTTGCTAGAACTACACTACACTGCCTCCACGATCTTTGGTGATACTGCTCCATTTTCTCAGCATCCATTAGATTTCAGACAAGTACACAAAATGAATACAGAGGCTGCACAGAGGCCTGCAACGATGTTCATATATGTATCTGACGTTGAGCATTAATGAGCCCTTACAGTGCCCTGTGCATTAGACAAGCTCAACATTTAATGAGATAAACAGGTGAAGTTATGAGACACTTGTGCACAAGCAAAACTGATATTAAAGGAATACTTCATCCACAAAATGAAGATTTCTTTATGAATGAGTCGTGCTGTGTTAGCTTGAATGATGAACCTTTGTTTTCCTGTATGCCTCCATTGAAAATGAACATATCGATTTATTGACTGATTGGGGACCATATTTAACAACAGCAAAAATATGTGAAAAAATCCAATTACAACCTCTCAGACAACCTGTGGAGCATTTTCAAGTCCCATTTATCCAGTCATATGCTCAGCAGTTCCCAAATACATGCATTTTCCCTTAAAACTTACCATTTCAAACTGAACTGAAAGTTAAACATGTCTATGCTCTCTTAAAAGCCAGACTTTAATACCAGGGATTTTAGTGAAAATCTCTGTTTGGGAAGTACTGAGCATACTTTTGGATAAATGAGACTTAGATCATACTGCACGAGCTGTCTGAGAGTAAATGGATGTCTTGGTAAAAATTTTGCCATCGTTACACCAGGTTCCCAAATCAATCTATAATCAATATGAAGGGAAAAATTGAGAGTTATGCACTTGGTGAAGACACTAGATGTTGGTGATTGTGAAAATGTAGGCCCTCTTCAAGGATGGAGCAAGTAGTCACACAAAAACAAACAACGATGACAAATCAATACTTGTTAGCCATTTTCTATGGAGTCATGCAAGGAAAACAAAATTTTCTTCATAAGTCGAGGTAACACGACATGACTAAGTGATTTACAAATGGTCAGTACTGCTTAAAAGCTGCTTCACCATTTAGTTTGTTTCTCCACTTGGAGGCAGAGGAACTTCAAAACAATGTGCCAAACCCACAGCCTGGACATTTTATTGCCTTACAAAATTATATTTGGCATGTTAGCAAACAGCTATATTTACATATCCAACAGACACGGAGCAATATTAGCATTCATTTGGAGTCATGTTTCTGGCCATCTGGCAAAGTTAAGACCATTATTCACTTTGGTCTCCACCACCTCCTGAGAATATATCAAAGTCTTTAGCTGCTAGATGTTGAACTTTCTTTACTTGCTGACTTGTGTGTCTGCTGTTTGTTGCTGGGCAGATAACAGTGGGTTTATGTGAACTTGCTCTCGGTTTTCAGCAGCTCCTGGACACAGGGTTGAGGAGCAGAACTATACAGAACATTTGAGCACTGTAAATCAACACGCTGAGTTAAAAGAAGCAGAAAAGCTGCAGAGTTGGATAATTTTTTGTAGGTTCATCATCACATTTTCTTTGTTTGAACCATAAGCTCATGGGCTATTAACTTTGTCCCTTCTTTCTTTGCATCCCAAAACTGACTACTGCAGCCACTCTCCACAACATTCAAGACTGAAGTCAGTCTACTTATTTTCCTTAACAAATTCATGTTTGTTGACTGATGATTATCTACTGGCTGACATTTTGTAAACTGGCTTACTTAGCTACAGTGTTTAATTAGTAATGTTGTGTTTGACACCAGAGGTCAGCATTTGCATGACTGTGTTTGACAAGCGTTGGTTCCTTTGGCCCTTTTAGCTTTCAACACTGAATCTGTCAACACACTGAGCTCCAGCAGCTCTTAGTCTCCGACCTGCCACTCTGGTCCTCTGCCTTGACAGGTATCATCACAAATTGTTTTTTCATCTCCCACACATTCATGTAATTGTATGGGGGGAAAAAAACATGCCAGTGACTAACGATAGAAGACTGTAAGTGAATTCTGTAACACACAGTACACAATTGTACACAATTTTAACCTATACTTGACAAAGTGTAAAAGCCTGTTTTCAAATAGCTGATGATACATATAAATTTAGCCTTTATCTTTAGTATTCTAAATCCACACATGGGCATTCATCACTCTGTTCTGGTCTTTATTCAAAAGAAAACACTGTTTGGTCATTGATAATTTGTTTTAAATTCTCTCCTTTTGTCATTTTTTTAAGAACGCGGTTTTCCTTTGTCACATTGACAGTTAAATAAATAAAATTATGCAAACATGACATCCAGCACTAATATTTTGTGCTCTCTAACATTTTTGTAAACAGACACTTGTCAGAGGCATATTTTTATTTTGGTTTTGAAATGTTATTATGCCAGATTCTTTCTAATTAAATCCCCCCTCCAGACACATTTCAAAGCAAATACTTATACTAATACTAATCATTTCTTTAACATGGTTGTGGGGGTCGATTCTAAAAGGGTTTGCAGAGCAGATGTGCACTTTCTCCATTATTGCGAAATTTGCTTGCAGTAAGTTTCGCTTTCAACTATCTCCAGTGCTGCTTGCTCTAGGTTGTTAGCGAAAGAGCAGTGTGCATCAAGATGGCTAGTGTTAGAGAAAACATCAGAGAGATTCAGCCATACATGTTTGCACCTCAGTCAGACCCAGATTGAGATGAGGGTTTGCAGTGCTCAAAAATCCCTGACTAGCAGATGTATCAGAATGGTATGAGTGTAGTAAACACTCTTTTTAGCCTGCAAGCCTGTTAGCTTGTAGGCTACCTGACAGTGGCTGACATAGCATTAGAGTTTGTGAACATAAAATAATATCTGCTACAAAGGGCTTTTTAGTAGATAGAGGGTCTGGTATACATCTCAAAATGCCATATTCACCATGTTTGCTTTCACTATGCTAATGCAAATTCTGCTTTCTGTACTGACAAGTCTGCTCTGCACTGGAGGTTTAAAGTTTCTCTGCTGGTGTTGTGTTGAAGTCTGCACACTCGTTGATATGTAATTCCTGTATTAGACAGAGATTGGCTTTCATATTAGTGACGCACCCAATATAGCTCACCCATCACATGTATGAATCATACATTTTGGGGAAATAAACAGATATTTCCCTTTCAGTAGAGGGATGTAAACACACCTCTCTTGTGACAAACCGTGCACAGATACAAGACAGTAAGTCAGGGTCAGACATTCTAGGGGACATAAACAGAGGAAAAATGCAGTTTTGGATAAAGAAGTACTTTAACCATTTCTACATATTGAACTTGGCATTATTGACTACAACTGAAATTGATTATGGTGTTGCTATCAAATAAATAAGCAGAGTTCCTTTAAAGGCTGGAAAGCTAAATGAAAATACACAATGAATACAAAATGCTAACTTTTTTCAATATACAAAACACTAGTGCCCCAGGGATGACTTTTTGTAGGCCAACCCAGAAGCTGGCATCACCCTGGTTCCCTTGTCAAAAAGCCTATGTGATTTTCCATTGGATTTTGAATTATGGCAGAAAATAAGCTCTGTGGTAAATAAACATGTATGATACTTACATGTTTTTTTCAGCAAGATAATCACAAATTAGGACCACTGTAAGGATTTCTGAAGTTTAAATTTAGTCACCAGAGTTAAATAGGCTATATCAAACTACACTGCAGACGCTTCAGAGATATCACCCTTTACCCAATGGGCACTTATTAGGTGAGCTGCTTTAAATGACAAGGAAAGCATACCAGTTGTGGCAAGCTTTAATTCAAAATGTGCTTAAGTGATTAAAAAGTGATATTTTTTTACTTTGTCATCAAACAGGCCAAGACGGTAAAAAGCATCATTACTTGAAACTTTTCAAATGACCCCTATATTGTCTGAGACAGCCACATCCATCACATGGAAGACTAAAATATACTGTATGTTGTGTAGATGCACACATTTCACAAGTCATGTCCCAACCCAATCACTTCAATTATTAAATTTACACCTAATATATACCTTCACTTAAGCGGCGCCTCTCGGTGCCTTACTTGCATAAACTTTGCCACATACATATCTACCTTAGAGGTCTTTATGGAGAAAAAAAATATTCATATGGACACAACTTAAAAGAAAAAATCAAATATTGATTCCACTCCACATGAGAGCCTTGATTCTGGAGAGGATAGACCACAGGCATCAGATCTTAATCAAGTGTCGGGAGAGATGCAGAGATGCCATCTGGTGGTCCAATTTCCGCCAAGCTGTTAAGAGAAATGTGTTCTCTCTGCAAGAAGCACAGACCCTGTGAGCACTGCGAGCCTCTCATCACAGCACCATAGGCTGTGCTCCCATCGCAAGAGCTGGCAAGCTGCTTTTGGTGACTGAAAAACTTGTCCAGAGTTCAAGTCACATCAGTTTCAAAAGTTTTCAAGTTTGTTTGCAATGCAAATACTGTGTTGGCTCTTAGGCCATGAGACATCCTCCCTCTGAGTGTCAATAAGCAGTTGTTTTAGTGCTATTTCTCATGTGTTCAGGGTCAACTGGAAATTTTCTGTGTTTCTAGATCATGCACATATGTTACATGTGTGTCTGTCTTGTGTCCCTAATTGCTTTGCCTGTGAGCCTTAAAGCAAAGGACAGTTACTGAAGCTGGCAGAACCTATTGGGATGTCATGTGCATCCCCCGCCATCAAGCTCAGGTTTTAGCCAAAGGGAATACAAATCAGCAAAGGGTGGTATAATCACTTTCTTTTCTCCAACACCCTAGCCATTACCCTGAAAGTTTCTCATTTGGAGCACTCTAAAAAGAGAGGCTTGTTGACAACACTATTGGAGAAGTAGGTAGATACTCCATGTATTTTGACAGAAAAAAAAGCACTATATCCAAAAATATACTGACAGACATGAAGGGTGCATTATGAAGGCCATCACTGGTTTACAACTGATGCAGTTTTGGAGGAGTTTGTGACAGTTATGCCTTTTTTCACACTGTTTTCACTGTTTCACACAGCCTCAGAGGCTGACAAAAGAAGCCAATTCAGAAGTGCCCAAAACTGCAGTTCAACAAATGGCCACATCAGGCTGGCTCCAAAACAGATCCCCATAGACCCTTATGTTAAAATGCCCAACTTTACAGAAGAAATGTACACCTTTACAGCCTGGTACAAAAACCTGTGTCCATCATTTATACAGTTTATGGTATTTCCATATGGTACACGCAGTAAGCCCCTAATTTTAAACACAAGGAAATGCATCTCTTTATGAATGGATTAAAACGCCCTCACAGAAATGGCAGATGGCAAATAGTGCGCTGTTATGCCTCTTGGTTAAAAAAAAGAGATTGTAACAGAACCAAATTAAGATCTGTGTAAAAGGGACATTTTGATGGCGTTTTGTTGGCCTGTTATGAGTGCAACCCACCGCGGAGATTTGAAAAGCAGCATGCCTGTCACACCTGTCCAGCTGTCACACCTGTCATGCCTGTCACACCTGTCACGACTGTTACACCTGTCATGCTTGACATGCCTCTTTTGCTTCTGCAATGCTGGTATGCTATATTAAATCACACTGGAGTGGCATGATGTCATCGTTGTTTGATTCTGTGTAAAAATAAAAAGAAGGCAAAAATAAGTGCCTTTATAGCGGTCCTATGGTGAGACCTCTGAGTAAAAAGTTACACAGCTAGCATGCTCGCAATGTAAGCTTGCTAAACATGCCATCAGACTTTTCACTTAGAAAGAAAACAAGAGAGCTGCATTACATTAATCAATCTCTAAGCTAATTTGATTGTATGCCTATTTCCTCTGTCACAGCACAAACATTCAGCGCAAGGAGAATAAGGAGTTTGGCGAATACAGTAGAGATCAAGGAGGTTCTCATAGATATGAATGGACCTCTGGTTTGTTTTGCATACAGGCACAGAGCTATGTCAAACAAGCCCTTAACTAAACTTTAAATGGTTTATTTTCACATACACACAAAAAAAATATCTATCATTCTGTGCCCCTGTGTTACTTTTTCATCATGCCAATATGTCAAAAAGTCTTTCTGCGCTCTGGATCTAACTTTAGCTCCATATCATACTGTAGTTGCTAACTTTTAAGTGATCTAGTAAAAGTGAAGGATTTAATTTGAATGCCTGTCATAACTTTATCCCACCCACAGATTTTACTTCACTTGGAAATACATCATACTTCAGAAACTAACTATGCTCTTACTTCAGTTTTGCAAACATATGCACAATGCAGTACAAACTGACAATTAGTCTAAAACCTTAAAACCTAGTTTATGGCTAGCCTGTGTACAGTGGTTCCCAAGCTTTTCCTTCAGGGACTTCTTTACTATCATTGAGTAAAACTGAAGGAATAATTTAAGGATATTTTATATTAAATTAAGAGAAAGGTTGAAAATAAGGCAATGTGCCTGTGGCCCCAGTCCCCCAAATCATTACATCTGCCCCTGGCAATAATAATGAGAGACACGGAGCGATGCGCTCTGGTGTTTCAAATAATTCCATCCAAAGTCTGACTAAACCTGAAACGAAAACAAAGTAGTCTGTAGAAGTCTAAAGAAATCACTTTCCACCGCTGAATATTTTTGGCTGTTGGTTCATTCAGATACTTTGGTGCTGTGAGGAGAAGCTGCGCTCTGTTTGTCTGTCTCTCTCTAACCGTGCTGCGCTGTCGGGTGATCAGCTGTTTGATCCGCCACTCGGTTGTCAAATAATCGGCTGTACTCTACAGTCAAAGTCGTTCACTGCATAACATGATTGTTCAACACTTCTGCTGTTGCAGTGTTTTGGTGTAAGATTTGCTTTGTTGTCATGAGAGCGTGAGACTGACAGTGAGAGCGTGTGTCGCATGCCACGAGGGTGAGAGTTGGCAACCCTGAAATATATCTTAACATGCAGAACAATAAACTCAGCATTAAACACAGTCACACAGCGGAGGGGAGCTGCTTTCTCTGGAGCTGTACCTGCTAATCATAAACACATCCTGCCACCGCATGCTGTGGTCCAGCCAAAAACTACACTCACAAATTGACATTAAACACAGTTTCTTACAGTAAAAACTGTAGGTGTGATGGTTTTATATGCCACATCTTAGAACTGCATGTGTGTGTTCCTAACATAATTCAGAGTTAGTGAGAGTTGGCTATCAGCTGACAGCATGCCCTCCCAAGGGCAGATCCAGTTTGTTCTGAGGGATACTCAAGTTGATGAACAGAATTATGCTCCACAGATTCTTCACAGATTGCACACTCCTCCGTTGTAATTTTCTTGAAAAGCGTGACCTGAGCACACCAGGTTGCTGTCCTGGGGTGGCAGGCTGCTGTTTTGCTGATGAGTTACTTTACAGTGTTCACACTGAGCAATTGCCCTCAGTTTACCCCTGTGTTGGGAGCCCTCTGTTCAGCTCTCACATGCCGAGCATCTGTGAATGAGAAGCTCGGGCTCACGTCCAGGAAGCGCTCTGTTGCATAAGGAGACGACACCCTACATTCAAACTGCATGTATTATCTCATAAAAATGAATAGCAAAGGGTTTTTAAGCTTTATTGCCCCATTGAGCGTTTATTGAGCATGCATGCTGTTTTTGAATACCCCCCACACACCTACACACAGCATTAAACGTTTGGCTGGTTTTATGCCACTCCTCAAATGTATTATTTGATAATTTGCAGACTTTGTTGGCACTTGTCCTCTGAAATTTGGGTATACAGAGGAGTATTGCCATAAACATCTGTAAACACTCCAAAATATGGCCCATGTTCAACTTCTGATCAGGTTTAGCAAGCCTGCCTTGTATGAACATGATTGATTAATCTGGTTCATGTTCAGTATTTACAGTCTATGTACTTTATGTCTAAAACTGTATGAGAAAGAGGAGAAAAGCAACAAGAGAAAAATCACACATAAAACAACTGCCATCCCAGTTTGAAAGGGGTGCATCAGGTTGACAAAAACTTGTGCAGATTATGATTATGCTGCCAAACTGTCAAAGAATACTGAAGACAGAAAGAGTCATGGTGATTAAAACATGACTTTTACTTTGCTTAAAATTTCTTTTTAACTATAAAAACAATAAATGCTTTGATGTGTGTCAAAGTACAGATCTACTTAGACTCATCTCTGAAGAGCTCCTACTGGTTTAAAAAGGACCTTAAATGGTTGTTTAAAAATGTTGCACCGAGAGTCGTTCACAGTCAGAAAACTCTTTTTAGGAGAAATCACCTTCTTAAAGGGGCTTTTAGGCCTGAGCAATATGGGAAAAAAAATCAACCTCCATATTAATATTGCAATGGTATTTTAGGTTTGCTTATTAGTGCTTTCGCAAAATATTTAAATGAGGAGATTTTAAATGAATGATAATCCTTAATGTGTATATAAGGACTACATGTGTAAAGACAAATAATAAAACAGCTACAGAAGTATGTTACGCCCAGATAATTAAATCACTTTACTGCAATGCAGCCTTGAAAACCAGGCAGACAACATTTGCAATATTACGTCAAAACAAAATCTAAAACAATCTCCAGTTTTTTATCGTAATAATAATGTTTATTATCCAGCCCTACCCACTTTATAAAAATATCCACTTTATTGGCATGAATTTAGCCACAGGCCTGTTTGGCTGTTTGGGTGAATAAACTGGTACTACACAATGCACAATGCACCAACTATACAGACATTAAGCATAAGCTAGAGACCAACATATACACCAGAAAAATAGAATGAGAGTAAAACAGACATATCAAAGTGGCAGGATGGTCAGAGCGGCGGCCAATTTTATCTGTACCCTTGCCACTGCAACCGCTGTAGCAGGCTAACTTCCATGCAAAAAACAACTTAGAGCGAGTCGCAAACTCACTGTAATGCTGTTGTGCAGTAACAACCACATGAGCAGCATAGTAATACATTTTAGATGCATGATATTGAATATTTTGCTGATATTCTATATGACAATATATAACAGCTCATTTGGCCGATAACAGATACCAATATCAATAGACCTATAACCTAGAGGCTAATATATGTTGGATATAGATGTTGAATAAATAATAATTAAATAAATTAAGCACAGAAGGCTCTTTTTAACATCATTTATTTATTAAGTTTTTTTTTTTTGCCACAGCCCAAGCCCCGCCGAAACCACCAAGCCTTTTGGAAACATTGAAGTCCCTAGGGCTCTGGGTGAGATTGACATCTCTAATATTCATTTTTTATTGTACAATGTAAAGTAAAATACTTAAACTTAGGTTGATGTTTTGCACGTGTTCATTTTGTCAATTAAAAGAAAATGTTTGCGATATCGGCAGAAATGCTGGTTCATTACGATATTTCACTTTACAGCCAACATCGGCCGATACTGGTGATGTGCCGATATTATCTTGCATCCCTACATTTCAGAAATAAGCAGTCCATTAGTTTTACATATCACCTTAACTGTTATTTCCCTGTTTCTTTTATTTCCATTAATTGCAAGTTTGTTGAAACTCAGAGGACAGCTGACAGGCAAAGACCTCAGGGATAAACAGTATGCAGCATATTTTAATTTCTAACTCAGTAATTTAGGGGTTTATTTTGACCGAGCCAGAGTTGGTGTATGTTTGAAAAGTGCACTAACTACTGTGTTTTATGATGAGTTAATAAGGTAAAGAGGCTAATGTCTGAGTTCGATGAAGGAGATCGATCGTTCGATGAGAGGAGGAGTTTGTACTAAACACAATATCAAACTATACTCAATTTTATCTCTGACTTTATTTATGGTTTATTTGATAGGGACAGAAACGGTACACAAGGACAAACTGAAAACAGCACCTTAATAATGGGTATTAATTGTATCTGTGCCTATGAGAACAATTCAAAGATCCCTGTTTAAGTTTCTTCTTGTTTGAAAGCAAAACTCCCTCAGCGGCTTATGTGGTGTTTCACAACACCCACACGTTTTGTTTTCTATGTCCATGTTGTCAGGACACACACCATTGCAGGTTGACACGTGTCAGCTCGTCAGAATACACTATTTCCCAGAATCAACACTGCAAAAAGCAACATTCATTCCCCGGCTCAGCACATCCTGTACGGTACCTTCACTTCTTCTTCAGTCTGCACACAATGTCCAAACCTTTGCAAGAGGCATCAACTGGCAAGCATCAAACAGCCAGTGTTTTTTTTTTTTAATTATTCATGAGATAAACAACTGAAAGGTTACACTGTTGACAAAAGCATTGATTAAAATGCTTTAACTCTAACAATATAATATTAAACAATGAGATAGCCTTATCCTAGCAATTATTGCTATAAATGTTACAACTTTAATGGAACAAATGTAATATATACATTCTTGCTAATTTAACATACACACTGTTTAAAGGAGTATCAACAGCATAGAGAGGTGCTGCTTTGTGATTGCTCCCATAAGGCTTCCTAGTGTTTTAACAGAGTCAGTGGCTTTGTGTTAATTAAAAATTCCATCTGCTTAAGAGACCCTGTGTCTTCTCTGTGATGGAAAACAGCCTTTCTGTAATATCCTCTGTGTAATCTCACAAAGGAAGGCGAGTCTGAGCTCAATCAATTTAACTCATGAATTGCTGTCAGACGAGCGATGAGCTCTAACAATTCAGTGTCTTCCCTTTCTTCAGTAACATTACTGAGGGTATTTTTCTGTTTGAGAGATCAATCTGCGGGGAAAAACTAATTCTCATCTGCATGTTTCGTGGCTCTGCCTATATTGACTGAGGATGGGTCAAGTGAGTTAAACAAAGACTATTAATGGACCCATGAAAAAAAAACTTTTATTAAATGACAACTTCCAGACACAGAGGTTGGCACCACTTATTGAAAAAGCTCACCAAGGGCCCGATGTTGCAACACCTACGTACAAACAATGAAAGTGCTTATGAGTCACAATAACGAGATACTCTGAGCATCGTTTTCTCCAGGAATACAGTCGTACATCACATGGGAAATGAGAGAATAACCCTCTATACCATGTTCTGATCTGTGCTTCTGCAAAACATTTGTATTAAAACTTTTCTCCTGGTTTAAATGTGAAGGTTTTGGATGGATTCCTGGTAATCAGTGACTGACTGTGTTTAACGCACACAACTAAATAGCTATTGTTTTATTTTAAAGTTTTATTTTAAAGCTTGTTTTATTTTAGCTATTGTTTTATTTTAAAGCTATTTTAAAGCAGTGAAATGTGTAGATACATATTCATCAGGATTTCCTCTGAGTGTAAATTTCCACCATGCTGAGAAGGTGAGAGTGTAAAAATTGACACAAGTAATATTACTGCAACAGCTTCAGCAACAGTAGACTGGATAACACATAAAGTAATAATAGCATCACTTTGTTTCACATCTATTTCACCTTTTTTCATGATGAAATACTAAAAAGCCTAAAAAGTGTCTGATTCTCAAACTTCTTAAAAGACAAACAGACAAGCAGGCAGTCAGGCAGGCAGACAGACAGTCAGATGGATTGATTCCCATTTCTACAGCTGAGTAACTTCTTTGTTCTGAGATTCTCCCTCCACTGTTTCCATACGAGGAGGCCAATGTGCAGTGTGCTTTGGGCCTCTTGAGCAAAGTGAGAGGTCAAGTATGGATGATAAATGGTGAGTAAGCAGGAGGGCTGAGGGCAGCGGTACAGAGAAATGTTCCATATTGACCCAGTAGAAGTGGGAATGTGCCATGAAATGAGTTTCTGAGCTTGGTGATGTTTAATTTAATGCAAAGCAAGCAGGATGCAAAAGCTCATTTCTGGGGGTTTTTTGATTAACGACACTGAGGTGAACTCTTTGCATGTGAAAAAGCACACTAAAACATTTGATACGTGTATGTGCGATTTGCTTAATTGTTCAGAGGCTCTAAAAGGGGACACAATCTGAATGATCTGCAAGCTATAGCCCTTGCTATATCTATTTTTACTACAACAGCAATATTACACATGCTATGTTTAGCTGCCAATAATCAGGACCCTGGCAGCATTAGGAACATTTCTAGCAACTGCATTATGTCTTTTTTAGACAAGTAGCAAGCAGCTAGCTTGGTATTTGTCAGGTGTAAATGACAGACAGCTGGCAAATAGCGAATAATAGAATCTCCCATATCAGATCATTGTTTAAAGCTTATCACCTTGACAGCATTGAATCGCTCCCTCGGGGCTGTGAAGCACCTTATCACATCAGTGTGTGAAGCTTTAATTAGCTCTAGCACTTAAAGTGCACAGATGTCAGCACTATCAAGGCTCCTCAGTCAGATATCAAAAATTTCACATCGTGTTAGACACAGGATTTACCAGCAGTTTGTCATTACAACCTCAACATGACAACAATGTAGGTTTTACTGAGAAGCACTGCTGATTATACTTCAAATATCTTTGCAATTGTAATATTGGCTTGTTTTTAAAAAAAAATAGTATAAAATTCAATTTATATTTATATAACTAGAGTAATGAGTGGATGTTTCTCTGACTGTTTAGAGAAAAAACTGGCAGAACCTAAATTACAAGCACACGCATCTTTTGATTTGGCTGCTTACCATTATAATGATCAACCAACACATTCTCACTTCCAGCTCATCACATAGCAAATCTCAATCAGTGGCTCTAAATGTCAAACTATAATGCTGTAGGTGCCCTTCCAGCATTAGCTTTGGACGTTCACGAACGCTTGTTACATGCGTTTCTTGTGCATTTACAAATTAAACAAATTAAACTTCAGATTTCGAAGGAAAAGAAAAATCTAAGCTCATTAAACACATGTAATCTGTTTTCAAAATAAACTTCAAGCATAGTTTTTTTCTGTCTGCCATTATTTTACAAGGAATTTCCTGAATATGAACTCTTAAAGCCTGTGATTTACCTGCAACATGGACTACCTCCTGTAACCTCCTGCAAATGTTTGTTTATCTGAGCTGTTTTTGTTTGTTTGTTTTTGTTACTAATTGTTAAATGTTTGTCTTGTATTATTTTTATGAAAATAAGAAAATTCAATAAATATATTGTTGAAAACAAAACTTTGTTTTTAGGGTTATTTCCTTAGGTTTAGAACACTATAACACATGGTTAGGTTAAAAAAAAAATCATGGTTTGGATTAAAATAAGGATTTTTAATAACCTAATGTCATGTCACGTGACAAACATCACTAGCATAGCATGCTACATATATTAGCATGCTATGCTAGTGAGTGCTAGTTGTTGTTGAAATAATCGACTCTTTTCTGATGCAGGAAATGAACAGCAGCCTCCAAGGTCAAAGTCCAGAGTGTGTTTGACCCACCAATCTTCATTCCCATCTGCCTTATGCAGACTTTCTTGCTCTTTATACTACGGCAGTTGCTGGGAGCTTCAAATACTGCTGCCTCCTGGTGCCTCTCATACTGCCACTAAAGTGTTCCTCTGTACGTCGATATCAGAGGCAAAGTGTCCACTGACCAAGTGTGTACATTTAACAAGCTGGAAGTGAGACAGAGTTGGAAAAAAAAAAACAGGTTAAAACACCAAAATATGTAATAAAACACCCAAGATGGGGAAAAAGAACGCACTAAGCTACTTTACATGGATATAAAAGTGCTAGATTTAAGATACTTGTTATGTGAGGAAGGAAATTCACTGGATACATCTGTTAGACTTCAAAAATACAATCCTGGATCCAGGATCCTTTTAAAATATAAAATATTTGCAGAATAAACAGAGTACTGTATATCAAAAAATCAGACCAATACGAAATTACAAATATTTATGTCAAATATTTTGACTTTTTCACAGAAATAAACTTGCACCAAGAGCTGAAACTAAAAACATAGTCAGGCTGTAGTTTTTCCATTGACAGGCCAGTGCTGTCAGTGACACACATTATTCAGCACATCATTGCCAGTGTTTCTAAAAACAAACAGAGCACAGCTCAGTGTTAGGCTGCTAATGGAGTGTTAGCCACAGACGTATTAAACAAGGAATGAGGAATTCCAAACACGGTGGCCAATTCATGTAAGCTGCTCAATAAGCGCATACGCAGAGAAATATCTCCCACTATGTGTGGCCATGACGCATTCACATTAGCAGCTCTCAGTACACAGGTGGCTGAGATCATGAGGAAACTGGAGCATCCTGCTGCTTGTTTATCACCTTGTATTTGGTGCAAGGACTAAGATTTTGACACAATATGCTTCACTGATCATCACCTGTAGAATTATGACACAAACAGAGCATATAAATATATATTTCAGGTAGTTCAGGTAACCTCTCTCACCCTTATGGAACATCTAAACTCATCTAAAAATATTAATCAACTTAATGTATATTGACTAAGCCTGAGTCAATAGTGCTATATGATTATGAAACCTTATTTAAAGGGCTCCACAGCAGTTTAAGGAGTTTAAGTTGCAAGGGTGGATAACTGATCAATCAATCTGGTCAGAGCTAATGATATTAATGAATGAGAAGAGCAGCTGCTGCAAAAAGGAAACTTTGATACCCAGCAGAGTGGACATTTAAGATTCACTTAAAATGCAGCTGACCCTCTACTGCTCCGTTTCTTCCCCGAATATGCCCTGTGCTCCAAGAGTGTGGTGCAATCCATAACCAAACAGCATATATTGTATACTCCAAAAGCTCTCCTAATGAATGGTCCAGCTCCAAAAATATAAAACTAATATGTGGCAGCAGATGTTTTAAATGTGGTGGGCTGCCACAAATAAATGTGAATGTGTGGAAAACCTGGATACACCATTATTTATTTAGGTTTTTACACCATCTGTAGCTTTCCAGTTGTGTGCCTTACAAATTCAAATCCGAAAATTCAAAATTTTCAAATTAAGTGTGTTTGGTGTCAAATACTATTTCGCAAAGCCCATATAAAATGTGTTCCCACATGACCTGACAGAGGTTTTTGCATGATAAAGTTGAGTATTTTTATGTTGTTAGATCTCCCATCACAGGGAATTTATAACATTTTCAATCAATGGCTCTTCTTCAGACTTCTGTTTCTATGGACTCATGTCCTGCTGTGGACGCCAGATTAGTTTGGCTCCAAGAGTCACACAGTAACACAAAATCACCCTAAACTTCCAACGCAGCAGGTAGACCATAACTCCTGTGTACTGTGAGGTAAAATCACTGTTTAGGTCATTTCTGTGGCTGAGCCTGACTTACAGGACAAAAGATAAAAAGACTTTTTTTTAATAGACTTTATATCTTAGATAGAGCCCAGATATACAACTTGAATGGTATGGCAGAAACGGTCCCATTAAATCTATGAGCTTTTTAAAATTTAGACAGACTTGTTAGGAAGCTTTGACAGAAAGGTGTAACTTATAAAATAATCCCTAATGTGCATGGGGTTCATAACAGCAGAATAATATGCATGGAGACAACAGGGAACGATCTACACTTTTCCTAGGAGTGGCCATCGGGTTGATATTTTAGAATTTAAAAAAATCTGCCAACAGTATATCAGCCTGTATTCAATTTTAAAAATACACAACACATCTTGGATAAAATCTGGGATAAGGATCCCATAACATTCTGTTATTAAAGAACCGTGACCGAGATACGAAGCAAAACATGTTGCACTTGAAAATTTAACTCGTCCATGCTCATATGGAAAAACTACATAAACCGCCATGTGGTTGTATGCCTCCACGCACCAGTCAAGTTGCACTTACAGTTTAAATCCATGTCTGTGAAAACACTGATGCTTCACAAACATATTCTCCCTTGCAGCACAGAGGATCTATACAATAAGAACAGGTCAAATGTGGACACCCAAGATTCGTGTTGCTAATTCAGTCTCTGACCAAATGTCTCCCCTTCTGTCCCTGACTGTATGTGCAGAACATTATAATGTCATAGCTGACCTTTAACCTCCTGGATATAAAATGTCAGTAGTTCATTATATCCTTCTAGAGATCTGTGTGAAATTTGAGCACATTAATTCTTGAATTATGGCCAAAAACATGTTTTATGAGGTCACCATGACATTGACCTTTGACCTTCAACCCCAAGATTCTAATAAGGTTATTTTTGAGTCCAGTTGGACCTTTGTGCCAAACTTGAGGAAAGTTCCACAAGGCCCTCTTTGAGATAAATGCAAGGGCACAGTGGCCTTTATCTTTGACCACCAAAATCTAATCAGCTCATATTTGATTCCAAGTGACTGTTTTTGTCAAAATTTGAAGAAATTCCCTGAAGGTGTTCTTGAGATATTGTATTCACAAAAATAGACAGGCAGACGAAATAGAAAAAACTGTCTCTTAATTACCTCAAATATATCTTTGGCATATCTGTATTGTAATCTCTTGTTACTTATTGCCCGACAAAAACGACAGTATGTATATATAAAAAATAAGTTATTATTGGAAGATATATTGGCCTAATGAATTTTATCCTTCTAGTTCTCACTGGGAAGAAGCCTCTATTAAAAGATATGAGAGACAAAGGTGTCCAACAAATCCCCAGAGAATAAAGACAGATATTCAGTTGTCAGACGACATAAATGTTTAATTTGTAAGCCACAAATTAAACCTGCTGAAGAGAGGAAACAGCTCATCACTCATCTCACACAACCCCTACAATGAGGGATAAAGACAGCAACACCTTACTTTTGTGTGATGTGATGAGGTGTGAGGTGATTTTTGGTGGTACAGACAGTCATGAGCTAGACTTCACACACATTTCTACAACCATTATAATATGCTATCAAAACGACTGAGACGAAGATTGACAAACTGTGGTGGATACTCCACATGTGGGAACTTTAAATAATGTCTCCGTCCTCCCATTTTAAGAGGCAGCAGCCACCATGTAACACGAATCCATTCTTTGCCAGTGGAAAGAAGAAGAATATTGAGTGTGAAAATGGGGTGTTACGATGACATTTCCTTGCTAAATAATGAAAATGGAAATTAGAGGGAAAAAATGAATTTGTTTCAAATAGTGAATTCATAAAATATAGTTGGTTTTTTTAAAAGAGTAGAATGTTATTTTTTTCTCTGGTGATGCATGTCCATCTGCATTTGAAAATAGCACAGAGCATTGCTTTACACAGAAATGGAGCATTATACATTTATGTATCGAATCTCCCCAGCAATTATCTGTGCTTTTATGTGGAAAGCATGGTTTCGGGGAGCAATGAGTTTTCCCTTGATCTGTGTTTTGCAAAATTGACACTCCTAACCCAAGCCTTACTGCCTGTTTTCCATAAACAGTATGCAAGCTGTGAGTTTTTCTGTAGTGTGCCGCTGGTGCGTCATTCTCCTGATGTAGACAAACAGTAATAAACACTCTGTAAAAGAAAAGTACTACAGTAAAACCAAATGACTGCAACATCACATCTCTATCTCTATTCTACTAATTTGTTATGACAATTACATTTTGATTAGCAATTTTAGCTATCCTCCGATCATGTTCACTGGCAGGATTTTTTCTGTGAAGGATGTTATATATTTTTTGTACCACATGTAAGCCTGGGTAGAAGGTCAGGGTAGGGGAGGCATAAAAAGGGCAGCACTTTGACACTGACAGATGAGAAATCACATCTGGATCTGCACAGGTGTTTAGGTTTAGGCAAGAAAATCCCTCTGGTTAAGGTTGGGGAAGGATGGTGGTCAAATAAGTAAATTGTCCTCATGCTTCAAGTCACACTTGACTTTTTCAATATTTAACCACAAGGATATTTTTCTATAGCCTTAAAAAAGTGCTGTGGCTGCCTAAAAATAACCATTAAAAGTTCAATCATGCTTAAGTTGGAGCAGAAAATGTACTCAATGAGAATTAATGATGTATTTTGTCTCTGACCATTCAGCATATATGCTAAATATATGCTGTAAATCAATTTACAAGATAAGCTTGGTATTTATGCCCTAACCGATCACTAGCAATTGATGTACTGAAACTGTTGTCATGATTGCTAGGATCAGTTAACTTTTCTCACATCAGTCAAAGAAATGTGAATAACAGAATGTGAATAAGTAGTTGTAATGTTATGTAAAAGATGTCTATGTCTTATGTTGCAGAGATATCTACAAAAATAAGCATGTTAACCAGCTAGCTCCCAGCTATTGATATGTGAGAGCGTGTGAATTCTTAAACAAGTAGCAGGTGGCACCTAGTATGGTAGCTCTGGCTGCAAGTGCATGAATGTGTGTGTGTTAACAGGTGAATGTGACAAGTAAGTGCTCTGAGTGGTTGGAAGACTGGAAAGACAATAAACAAGTGTAGGTCAACTTTATCATACTGTTACTTTATAACCTATGGTCTTGCAATAACTGAGCCAAGCAAGATATAATGTTAAGTATAGGTCAGGGGATTGCAATCTGCAGTTTTAGAGCCACATGTAACTCTTTAACCCCTCTCTAGTGGTTCCCTGTGGCTTTCAAAAATATATACGAAAATAAATGTTATTTTTGTTTGACATTTTAAATTAAATTATTATTATGTAAGCTGAAAGTGATTCTAAAATTTTCTACTTTTAAAAATGTATACCCAAAGAAAAAAACGTTTTTAATATTGCTAGCTAAAATGTGCATCATAGGCATACGACAATGAACTATTGCGGTTTGGCACCCTTGCACAGCTGTGTTTTTGAACCTCAACAGCGCTGGCTCTCCCCAACTGAAAGTGTCGGAGGAGAATCGAGAATTTAACCGTGCTTGGATGGCTTTGTTTGCTAGCACCGCAAACGCTGCAGGCTTTCTGCTATATGTTTGATCTGCGTCGAGAAATTAGCAATAGGATTAACTGAAAGACATTTCCGGAACAAGCACAATGCATTTGCTAAAAAAAGAATCAGGCTGGGGATAACAGAAATAGAGCAATTTCGGAATTGTAGTGGACAGTGGACAGCAGAGTAGAGCAAATGTACTTTTAAGGAATGGATTAACTTTCCAACCTAAACTAATGCTTCAAGTTCTCTGGCAGCTCACGAAATCATGAGGATTGGAAAACCATTCATGGACAGGCACTACATGAAAGAATCGGGTATTAAAATATCAGAGCAAATATCTCTCAGACTTCAAAACAAAACTGAGGTAATCCAGAAAATTTAAGATTCACTGCTCTCTGCAAAGACTTCCAAGGACAGAACCATAAAATTTGCGATTAGCATGACCAGTCAGCTGACCAGGCAGCATTTCTGAGGATGTGTCATGATAAGTCCAGTGATGTAAGCATTATCAAGCAGACGGCTCTGCTATGCCAGTTTATGAACACTGAATAAAACTAACAAAAATGTAAACAATTTCTTTAGTTCTATTATTTCATAGCTGCTATAAAAGATGGTATTATTTAATGGAAATAAAAAGAAACAGTAATAAATAATCACAAGTAGCCCACTGCTGCCACCTTTTGGTAAAACATGCTACTGAGTGCTTATTTAGACCTATTGGTAGTGCTGATGGGCTTATCTAGACTTAATATGCTGTGCACCGTCCTTGTAAGGCTTAAATATGTTTTGTGGCTCCGGGCAGAGTTTTTAGCTAAATATGGCTCTTTTGATAGTAAAAGTTGTCAACCCTGGTAGGTACCACATGTGAGCAAAGAAGATAGCAGTGACATTTTGAACAGCTCTCTGACTTTCAGCATTTGGTCAAAATCTGCATATTCTTGCCCTGCTGTTAGCTACTAGTCGGCTTGGAGGTGAAATGCTGCCCTCTATGGGTGTGGAGAATGTGGCCAAGCATTATATATTGCACTTTTAGAGTCATTACTTTTGTAAATTAATTCACAATCTGTTATGGTCAGCTTTCCCTTACAAAGGGAGGAGGCATATTATGTTTTAATCCCATCTACAAAGCACTGATTGGCTCACAATTTCCCCCAAAAGCTGGCAACAAACACAATACCAGACCTCCAGTATTTGACTCACTAAAAAAGTGGAGGTGTGGGCAGTGATTCAGCCGGCTGGTAAAGTGATGAGGTTTTACAGCACAATCTACTGTACACTATTAGAGAAAGACAAGCCCAGATATTTTATCACAACAACAGTAAATCTTTACAGCGCCTGAAATCGAAAGAAGCATAATTCAGTGGGTAATCCACATGCTCTGACAAGCACTTCTCACCTGACAGACAATTTTAAATGAGCAGACTTTTCACTCAATCAGGACTGAGTCTAGAGGTTTGTGCCACATATAGCAGCAGGTCTCAGGGGCTGAATTTTGCTTTCAGGCTAAGTCTCAGCTCCAGGAAAATGAAAATTGCAGGAATGTTATCTGCTAGATCTTTAAAGATAAGTCACTGTAAACAAACAAAAAGAGACCCAATTCTAATGCAGGAAAAGACGCATACAATTTTCACATCCTGTATGGCCACAGAAAGGGTAAATGCTACTGCAGGTAGCACTCTGATGAATGAGTGGGTCGCGAAAAAGCCCAGCAGAGGCCACACATTACGACCGGGTCGATTGGTTGATTGCAGGCGTGAAATTGCTGTCACAGATCAATGGCTAACTAATCTGGAAAAGGGACAGATTTAAATCAGAGGGTCTCTAATCAATGATGATTAATCTTCAGCAACACTCACATTTCCTAAATAAGACACCTGATTGTGTGCAATTGGATAATTACCTGTTTCCATTTGAGACGATAAGCAGGTGGATGAAAGGCTTTACTGGTCCCTGTAGCTACCAGTGACGACATCCCCAACACAATCGATCAGTGAGGTTAAATATGTCGTAAAGGTGTATCGCATCACGAGGTCAATAATTCTTCATGGACCCTTGCAACATCGAAACCTGAAGACACACAATGAGTTAACTGATCAGCTTCTGAAAGAATGCACTGATATGTCACTGCTACAGTTTAAACTACAGTTCACCTGGAGGATCTGTGATGAAAAATGCTAACAGACAACCATACAGGACTTATTGAGCTGTTTATAATTGCTGCTCTCAATCATGGCTATTGACAAGTGAAGAACGTTTAGTGGGTAAACTGGGAATCTGACTGTGGATTCAAGTCTTTTCATTTTTTTATTGAATCACCTTCTGAACTGCTTGGTAAAAAAAAATGCTGCAATAATATGCACATAAAACATGCCAATAAACAGTGTGATGCAGGGATTATCTGCGTGTTGTCCCTCATCTGATATTCTCTCAGATCTCTCCATGCAGATAACTTCCAGTACAGAGTAAGAAGGGCAATGAGCGCTTCTGACAGCTCCTTCACCTCGCTAAAGTTCATATATACTTTATATATGTGAACGTAATCACTGACAGCTGGAGACATAATGATACCTCCCTTAAGCGAGAGCTGTGTTTCAGTCACATTCATGGGGCTATAAGGGAAAGTCTGGCTTTAAAGATAGCAGAATAGTTAATTATTCTACACACTCATTAAAGTAGTATATAAAATTTTAATCAAAGCCAATGAAATCTTGAGCGGTCAGACTTGCTCTGAGTGAACTCAGACAGAGATCGGTGAGGTGTCTTGGACAATTTGTTGAGATTATCGTTCAACACAATGCTGGCCAATATGCAGCGCCTGTTATGAATTTTGTGCTACATTCAGTCTTCTTCTTTTATCTTGCTTTCTCTATGTAGCATATTTTAAAAAAGTGAAAACATGCTAGCAGACATCTAAAGCTGTATGTAAGTACCCATATAGCCCTAAATCCAGCAGGAAAGATTTCTACTCTTATTAGCAAAAAGAATGCTTATGCACCTATTTTGCAATTCTTTGCTTTGAAACCTTTTAATAACACGGTATGTGTAGCATACTACACTAGAAACTTATGTGACGTTACATTACATTAATAACAAACTTAGGTGTACTTATTTTAAGCCAAACTGTAATGTTTTTCTAAATCTAACTATAAGATTTTGTTGTGAAAACCTAAGGGAGTAAACCTAAAAACAAAGTTTTTCCATTTACATTTTAGTTTATTTTGAAAAGAGACTGTATATGTATAAAGCAGAAACTGTAAGTTTCTTGTGAATAGATACATTGTATGTAACAAGCATAAATTGACACACCATCCCTGAGGGTCTAAAACTGACACTGAAGGGCTAACTATAGAGCCTAATAGTTTGACATGTAGGTCTGACCAATCATCTGTACCTGACAAGTTGGGACAGAAAATGTGTTTTAATATAAGAATATTGATTATGGCAGGTTTAAATTTAAAGGCTCCACAAATACAACAAAATGGGGCAGCACAATGTCATCACTCTTCAAACTTGAGTAAAGCATTCTGCTTCAGCTGGTTTTCCCCACCTGTCCTTTTAAAGGTATCTTGTCCACCTACTGTAACAAATGCGACTGAAGTACACGCTTAATCTGTTCTTTCATCTGACATCAAAGATGGACTCAATCTGTATATTGGTGACCTAAAAGTTGTCCATGCAGGGTTTATGGTCTGACTGAACCAAGTACACACTTGTTCCTGTGTTTGTCACATCTGCAGTCTGATGGTTTTGAGGCCAGCCGACACGGCTGTAACATCAAATCCTCCTGACCTGGCTCTTAATCTTTCGGATGGGGTTAAGGGGGTCAGGGTGTGGTGTCTGATTCCCAGAATTGGATGATCACATTACCAACATATGCCATTCCTCTTTTATTGTATTTGGACACCATTATCTGAGATGCATATTTCATTAGCCTTGTACAAGTTAGTGAAAGGGATTTTAGGAGCTTGTTTTGTTTTAAAGTTACGAGTCTCAGGTTTCCATGGAAGCATCAACAGTGTAACTGCACATCCCTCCAAGAATAAATCAGACATCTTCATTGAGATTAGTTAAATTGCTTATAATGAATGAATGCGTGAATGCCAATGACAACTTTATGAGGTGGTAGTGCGTCATAGCTGTGTGTTGGTCAGTTTGTGGTTTAGTTTATGTGCCATTAGGTGGCTGTATTGATCAGTTTTTGTCATCTTGTTTTGTTATAGCAGCTGGTATAACTGTATTACAGTATAGGTCAGTCTGAATGCTTTGTAGTGTACTGAGATATTCACAGTAAAGGACCAAAAAAGTCATGTTGGTTTCTTATTTAGTCGGCAACATGCTTTTATCAATCAACCAACAGTACAAAGAACTCCCAAGGAGCAATGCAATGCAGGTAGCCTACAGTAAGTCTAGAAGGACAACTAAAATAGATAATCTCCCTACCCCTACTCTTGCACCATACGTAAATGTTGCTCAGCACCTACTGAGTAGAAAGTAAAACACTCATGGAAAGCTGGGTAGTCACTGATTCACTAATTGCTGATAAGATGATGAGATGAAAAAATGTTTTTCATGCTTTTTTTAAGGTTTTTTTTCCCTGCTGTTTTCTTTAACTGAAAACTTATGTTCACTGCCACCTTTTTTATGCTTCAGTTGTTCAAGTTGTGATGTAAATGCACACAGTAGAAGCCAATGTTTCAATGAGAAATGCTGACTGTCTCAAATATTAGCCGTTTTGTTTTTTAGCAGTTGAACTCTAGGGGCCCTTTTCTGCCAAGTTTCAATGGAGGGACAAAATCTAAATGTTGTCATTGTCAGCATCCAGATGCTGGGAACCATGGATAATGATGTAAGGATTCTTTGAGTGGAGGGATTTAAGTGTAACTGACACAAGGCTGATTATAAATGGTCACAACAATTCACAGAATGACGTGTAATTGACCTTTTCATGGTTTATTAACGCTGATGTGTTCTACTGTGCGCAGGCTACAGCTCATTTAGCCTGCCCGTGTAATGTGGATGGAGGAAAGTACATAAGCAGGAGAAATACAAAACATAATGGCATGAACTTTTACACTGTGCAACAGTTCATTTAATTTGGCGAAATGTGTTTGGAGGCAACACAGCCTTTCTTCAATTTGTCATTATGTCTCGACAAGTTTACAAAGTGGCGAAGGGAGGTTCAAGGAGGGTTAGTGGGTTACTGTCTCTTTCAATATAATAAAGGATTAAAGAGCAGAGCCATTACATGTCTCCGTGGGCTTTTATTGGACACTCGTGGTGACCTTATGTGATTAAAATTCACAAATCTGTCTTTCTGCTGGACACACTTAATTCTTACTGCAGGCATTTTGACAAGCAGCAGCAGCAAAAGCACATGATGTAAATAAGATTAATAATTTGCATTCAATTTATTGGCCCCGACGCTGTGCAGGTTGCTTCCTGAGAATGTATTGGCAACGCTCACTCGCATGTCAAGCAGGGACACCTAATATTAGTTACACAGGTATTACTTTTTTATATTGTAAAAAAGGTATCAGGAAAGACATCACACAAAACCCTCTCGAGTTTGAGTATTAAATTCGGTTGAATCGTGCTGTGCCAGTGGGCAAGTCTTGGCTTTCACAAACATACGTACATACATCTCCCGGCATGGATGGCACCCACAGAGAGACATACTCCTGTCCACAAAAAAAGTCTAAGTGAGCTATACAATTAGTTATGTTGAATAAATGCAACCTGTTTTCATTTTTCTTAATAAAATAACCAAAATAACTAAAATGACACTGTGGATATTCGTCATTGGTGGAATTAAATAAGATGTGGTCACAATAATGGCTAATTTTGTCATGAGTTCCACAATAAAAACAATTAAAACACTTGATTTTATGTTCAAAACCACATATTGTTGCTATATGCAAGGGACTAGAGTTTTTGTTCCAATATTGGTGGGACACATATGAAACCATGGGCTTGGGGGTCCCCCTCCAGAAAATTTTGAGCATCAAACATTTACGCCCGTGCCATTCTGCCTGCCTGAGCAGTGCACGTTCGCATGCAGCCGTGCTGCAGAGACGCCTGTCGCTAAGACTGGTGCATTTCTACAATTAAAAGCTGTTATTCCACTTATTTATGGAGCTGTGCAAGCCACTGAATTTTCAGCAACATGGTCCTGCAAATATTTCACAATAAAAAACCTTGTGTTATTAATATATGAGGCATATTAACATATGCTGTCCACAGAAACTTTGTTAGAGTTAGCTTTTATTTTGAAATGGAAAGAGGAATTGTTAAGTTAAAAATATACATTAATATTTTTTTCTTGTCTGTGACAGATATAAACATTAAAATTTTGGTGAAATGTAGTATGACGTCAATATGAAAATTAAAAGACCATATTCGCTGTTTGTTTTTGCTGAAAACTGCCAGCACACGAAATAAGTATAATAAGAAAAAATAAGATAGGCTCCATATCTGTGGTTATTCTGCAGCTGAGCATCAGTTGCATTATGCCTGAGCGGCGTTGCTAATGCGGGCAGTGTGGCTTCCCAAATCTACACCTATATTATGTGCTAATCTTAATCTGAAGTTCAATTAATTGTGAAACAGTTTGTCAGGCTCTGTAATATGTAGTTTGCCGATCAGTGAGTGTGGTCAGGCTTCATGTCGAGTTTAACTGTGGGACTTAGTGGCACTAAGTGAGTTACTGAGATGAAGAAGACAAGTTGTTGATTAACATTCCCAGCTCTCCTTCAGCCAATAAAAAAAAATGCTTAAATTACATAGTGACAAATCCATGGTCTCATAAAGGAAATAATGTCTTTATACAATGCAACAATGGGGATTCTTTGCACACAACAGGCACCTGATTCAGTATGTGTCATAGAGTGTGCATGTGTCGGTAATTACAGGTGTTATAAATTTCATGTAGTAGGCGTTTTTTAATCAAGACTTGAAACTGGCAATAAATGGACTGTAAAGCTGGATCACCGCAATATTCAAGCTCTCAGGTCTCAGTATGAATAGAAACATATGACAGAGGTTTCATCACATGATACTGATGATAAGCCAGAGAGGATACTCTACTAGTGTTGCATACTCCGCTGTAATGATCGTATACATTGCCGGGTGGAGGTGTGTTGCGCAGAAGAGCTCCCTCAGATATCATTAGCTGCAGTGCTGTGATGAAGAAGCAGGAATCAGATCATGTAATCCCCTCCTGAGACACTATTAATTAATAAGAGCTTTGCTAAAGAGGCCCTCCCCCACTTAGGCTCTCTGTGCTTTCTTGCAGGAAATCGATTTGTGTCTCTCCTGCTGCCAATGTGTCTGGCGGACATCTTTTACAGTACAACCCTCACGCCATGAGCAGTCTGTGTGTCTGCTGCTGAACCATGCAGGGCCAGATGACACCTTCAGAGCCAGGGATCACATTTCTTGCATGGCCTCTGCTTCCTGCTGGATTTGCAAAGCAGTTAGATGCTGACTTCTTGACTTACCATGCAACTTAGAACTTTGACGGTCTAATTAGTATTAAGTTAGTTGCAATGTTGTAGATAAGATTTTTTTTTTCTTTTCACAAAGAATAAAGGACGTCATGGTGAGGACAGCTGATCAGGAGGTCGTCCAGACTGTTAGGTTAAGGACCTGGCACCTTAGATGTCACATTTTCCTAGAGGCATGTTTCTCAAAACAGTGATAACCCAAATTTCCATCAGGAATACTAATTTTATCTAAAGTCCTGACACCTGCATAATAAAATCCTCTCTTTTAAGCCTCCTCCAGACTGTGAGATTTTAACAATGCTATAAGTTTAGTGCAAGCTACACTGTGTGACATGGATCTATTTAACTTGGGTGTGACATCAAGTTTGATTTATGCAAACTGTACGATGACAACGCCTACTGAATCACAGGCTCGCACGATCGTGACAACAGCCATCTTTGAATCTCTCTTACTGTGTGACGTAGGACAACCGCTTCAGAGCCACGACCAAAGATATCACTACATTTCTATCACAATTGTCATCTTTTGTCTGGGACAGGCCAAAATCGCGCAGTGTATCCTAGACTTTAAACAGTTTCTACAAGGATCCGACACTACCTTTAATCAGCAAAACCTAGTAACGACCAGAAAATAAGCTGCTGTTGTTCATAAAAACTAGAATTATGGTTGTTTACCTCTTCGAACCAATACACTTGCATAAACAGTAAAGATCTATACAATCAGCAGATTTTCAAGGTCAGATAAATGTAACCAATTCAGCATCTGACCAAACGTCTTACTTGTGTTTCTGAGTTATGATGTTGAGTTATGGTGTTTTCGCAGAGCATTATTAGTCAACATTGACTAATTACCTTTGACCTTTTGGGAAATAAAATGTCATGACATCATTTTATCCTATTTGGCATTTGGATGAAATATGAGTTCTTGAGTTCTGACAGTGGCTTTGACCTTTGACCACCAAATTCCAATCAATTTATTTTTGAGTTGAAGTGGACATTTGTGCCAAATTTGAGGAAATTCCCACAGGGTGTTCTTGTGGTATTGTGTTCAGGAGAGTGAGACAGATCAGACCTTTGACCATCAAAATGTAATTAGTGAATCTGTGTGTTCAAGTGAACATTTGTACCAAATTTGATAAAAATCCTTCAAGCTGTTCTTGATGCATTCACAAGAAATTCACAGATGGTGTCACAGTAACCTTGACCTTTGACCCATGACCACCAGAATAAAATCATTTCATCATTGAGTCCAAGTGGATGTTTGTGCCAAATTTGAAACAAGTCCCTGAAGACTTCCTTGAGAACTTATGTTCACAAGAATGGGACAAACAGAGAGACAGATGTACATATGGACAACCTAAAAAAAAAAAAGAATGCCTCCAGCCTCGGCTATCACCACCATGAAAGCATAAAAACTCAATGACCTCAATAAAATAGAGCCTATTCAGGAAAACATGACATCTAAAGTTGCAAATATTTCAAAGCTATTTGTACTGACTATGTCTGTGGACAGAGCTATTTAATCCAATTATTTCCTTTAGCAGATCAACGAAGGTGAAGCTGCACTATTAATAATTGACGTGCCAATGCAAAGAATGAATCATTACAGCTCTACGCAACAAAATCAAAGACTACAGTAAAATGTCACATATTTTCTTTCTTTTAAATTAAACTAGAGAGCAGCAAAATTCATTTCACCACCACACTGTTTGACTAATCTGTGTTGCTTTTGCTCTGAGTCACTGACTACAAAGAGCACATCCTGCAGAGAGACGTATCAATACAATGTTCTGAGTGTGCACGTTGTGATTTGCCTTTTCAATCTGTTTAATTGAAGATCAACTAAACTGTGACAATGTGTGCTCAGCTCTCATTTCCCGTTTTAAAAAGACAGCAGTGAGTGTTTGTCAGAACAAATATCCTACAGCAAGATGTTTATAAACTTATACAAAGGCTGACATGAGGTTCTGTTTGCCTTTAGGTCTACACTGAGCCTCTATGATGCTTGGTATATTCAGAGTTGGCTAATTAACTGGGATGGTTCAAAGAATACTGTATTGAAATACACTACAAAGGCGTTTAAAGAAGCATATGATGTGTGATGCTTTTATTTATTGACATGGAAAATTAACTTCAGTTAAAAACATAGAACACCCATTGCAGCTTGATGAATTACATCAAATCCTGGGCCATTTTGCTTGAAATAAACAGTTATGCTGATTCCACTACTTGTGGTGAGAGTGCATCCCACTCAACCCCACTTAATATACTATACAATTTTGCTATGCAAATGTCGTGCTTATACGTGTCATGCCATTTCTATAATTTACAAATATTTGATTAAATTAATATGTGAGATTACTCACAGCTTTACTGGTAGTGAACATTTGCATGATGCAGCGCACATAAGTGACTCAAAAGTTGTTATTCCCAATCTATCTGCTGGACATTTACAGTCTTAAAAAAAATAGATTCTTGTCAACATAGTGTGAGTCGATGCTTGTGAACAATCAGTGAACGAGAACACAACCAGCTCTGGGGCACAGCAGCAGTGGCTTTAGTGTTTGGAGTAGTTGGAGTCTGTTTGCTGGGCAGCTTTTAATGGAAGCCTTGCAAACACTGACCTGATATTTTTGACTTCACCTGACTGTGTAATGGATTGATTGAGGCTGCTGTGCTGAACGGATCAATCTGTAAGACAGTGGTGTCAAAATATTTGACGAAATATTTGAGCTGTGTCCATATATTGATGGCTTTGCCATCGTTAAAAAAACTCACAAAGTGACACAGTTAATAATGTAGTTCATTTGAATTCAATGAAGATCCGTGGAAACCCTGTACTTTGCAAGATTGTAAAGCTATTACTTGCAGTTTTCAGGTTATTTGTGAAGCTTGTAGATTTGTGTAAACCAGTTTCCTTGGTCGATCTGGCACTCGGCCTTTAGGGTTCATCTTCCTAGACGCTTGATGTTTTCAACATGGTGCTAGTGTATCTGTAAGACTGTGTGTGGTCAAACTGTCCAGTTTCAGTAGTGCTCGAATATTGATTTTGATGTTAACTACTGTGGTTTTCATCAAAGCTTTGACACTCACGGCTCTGCCCTAGTAGTTATACGTTTACATCATGGTAAATGGACCTGCACTTGCATCCTGCTTAGTTTTGGGGGTAATTTGGTAATTTGGGGTTCAGTATGCTGCCCAAGGATACTTTGACATGTTGGCTGGAGGAGCCTGGGATCAAACCACAGACCTTTGTTTTAGGAAACGACCTGCTGTGAGCTACAGCCGCCTTGCGGTCTTGGTTCAGATTCTAACAGGGGTAAAGTCTCTACTGTCCTGCATTATAGCCCTCTGTTGCACATGTTTAGTCTCTGTAAAAGGGCAAATCTTTGTACAATTACCTCAAACCATGGATAGTGGGGGCTGTTAAATGTGCTTTCAGTGATTCGTTTTCTAAAATATGAAAGGATGCAGAATAAAACACAAAATGAGAGCATAGCTTAACTTATGTGTAAAAAGGAAAAGGCTTAAAGTTTTCTCATAGGAAACATGATCTGTCTGTTTGTGACAAATCCTTTCCAAATGAGACTATTACAATTAGTTTATGCCAGTCAGCACTGTATAATTGGTAGGATGCAGCTGCCTGTTTGTTATTGACACTGTTAGCATTTGTCACCCAGGGGATTAAATGAACTGTGGTGCAGGGATAGAGCACAAGAGTCTGTTGTCTCATTGTTGAACTCTAGTAGGTATCTCTGTGTTATCACTGATCCAATTTTAATTAACCAAACTTGGATGAATGACTCATCTCTGAAGCCTTGGTCAACCTTTTTGAAATTAAGCTGATTTGTTCTGATGCCAATGCTAGAACCAAAAGGTCAAATTTCAAACTTTGAAATCGGCATCTCTATGAAAAGTTTGGGTGCTATTTTGCCTGCAGCCTTCAGCTGCAGAGTTTGCTACATGGCAGTAATTGTTATATCACTGGTCCAGTTTTAAGAAAATGCTTCTTGGGCCTTGTCTAAGTCTAATTTTACAAATACAAATCTAATGTGTGAATTATTTCCCTAATGTGTTCTGTATATGGCTTCACTAATGTAAAATTACATCCTTTTCAGCCCCCTATAATAGTATGCACAATATGCTGCAATGTCAAATTACAGCTGCAAAATATAATAATATCATATTTGCATTTCCACATTATTACATATGAAATATAGAACTTCCTAAATGCCTGCACTTATTAAACATCGTTACACTAATGAACATGTGCATTCAAGCTACATTAGATGAAACCTTAATGATCCTCGTGGGTATGTTGAGGAATTTTCTTTTTTTGCGTATTATTATAGATTCGTTCTCAACTGCATCTCCTTGGTGAGTAATTATGCCATTTTGATGTTAGGTGTTCCATTAAGAGTCTTTTATTTTTAATAGCATTGTCATATACAGTACCACACAGTTCCAAGGGGACCAAGTCAACCTTGAAAGAAAATAGCAGCACTTCAAGCTTAAGAAAAGGCCTTTCTTCAAAACATTTCATCTCGGACATTCAAATATTAGATATCCTGTAAGGGGCAAAGTGAATGTAGGAGATAGCTATCTCTGAGGAGGTTCTGTGGAATGAAGTAATCTAAATGCATTTTTGCTCTGACACAGCACACTTTGAGCAGGGCCTTCATTTGGTTTATAGAAATGTTGCAGTTGCCAGAATGATCAATAACCCCATTAACACAACCAAAGGAAAACATGCACTCCATCTACCTTTGGGGGGGCTCTTCTAAACAGGCAAGTCAGGGACTTTAAATGGATAAATGTGTCCACGTTAATGTGCCTGTGTCTATGTCTATGTCTGTGAGCATGTATGGCTTTAAGTGTAAAAGTATTAACGGCTAAATGAAACAATCCAACCACATGTTGTAAATATTGCAGTTCTGACAGTTGAACATTTGTCAAAAACATCAAAGAAAAATGTTTTGCTTTGAGTTTCATAGAGCAGCTCACTGTTACACGGGAACCACATCGGCAGTCTATCACAAGACAGTTTGTTCTTGTGAAGTTTCTAAACATATCATTGCTTCATTAGCATATTATGGTTTGGTATTATATGACTGTGGTATTTTCTGTAATAGCATGTTGTGGTCCAGGGAAAAGTCTCATGAAGCCATGCAGCATAAAAATGACTGGGACACAGAAAACTAACCAAAGGAACCCAAGGACAAGGAGCCAGTAATATCACACTTAAACACTAAAAGTTGACTTTTACATAAAAACCACTAATTATATTGTTAGATTCCAGTAAACTTCCATCATGTCCTAGTTTTAAATACTTTATTGAGTAGTTACAAAGGCATCTATAAAATTAACTAGTGCTAAAATGATTAGTTAATGAATAGATAACTATTCCATGCAATTAATTAACAAAAATGATGATATATCAACAAAACTGTAAGTCTACAGCTGTACCAGCAGCTCTGTGAAGCTGTTTTTGGACACAGCAAGGTTATACATTAAATGCTAACATCAGCATGCTAACATCATCACAATAACAATGGGAAAGTGCTGATGATTAATAATATTTACCAGAAACATTATCTTAAATCAGCCTGTTACAGTAGCATGCTTATAGGTGCTAAACACAAAGTACAGCAAAGACTGACTGAGTGACAGCAATACCAACTACTTCATTAAATTCCCATGATGTGAATGGAACTGGTGTGTAATTTTGAACATTTTGGTGGCATCCTGAAAAGCTGAACTACCAACTCTGTCAAATACACCCCTCTAGAATTCACCACACTACAGACAATATGGGTTGTAGCTGCTACTGCTGGGGGAGGTCCGCACCGGGGACAGTTGGTAAGAGCTCGAGTGGCACACAATGACAAAAGAGATTAAATGCAAGTATCATTTACCTTGAGATGTTTCAATACTACTTGGTACTGTGTCATTTTGGTCTATACCATGGTTTCTAGTATGGATACTCAGCCCTTAACTATAGTATAGTTGTCAATATATATAACTAAAAGACCAAAATGTTTAACCTCATGGTAGCACAAGAGAAAAAGTCAGAGGAACACTTAAGTCAATGGAATTTATCCTGTGAGGATGCTGAATGTCTGTGTTTCATGATTATCCATCTAAAAGTTTTTGATACATTTCACTATGGATCAGAACAGAGGACAGTCTGACCGGCCAACAGACCGACAAGCCGACTTCCATAAAGCCTTCTCAGTGCCTCCTGGTGTGCAAATTATATAATGCCATCACTGGCATCTTCTTGCTATGTTGCGTTCGCATGAAATCAGGCAGACGGAAGACGACAGGTGGAAATTAGCTTCTGCACAGTACCAAATAACCCCCAAAACAATTCAAGGAAATGGTAGGATGGCAAAATGAAATAAGCATGACAATATGTTGGGATGGTGATACTGTATTGTTTACAAAGTATGGAATAAAATATGATAAATAAATTATTTTGTGTTTATTATTTCATGCAATGCAATTTTTTGATGTCCAGTAATTGTCCCAATTGCTTGTATTTTCACCATGTGTGAGAAGCTAGGTAACATCCCGTTGTAAATTTCATCATCAAGGAGGGCAAAGAGTTCAAATATAAAATAACTTTGAACAACAATGCAGTCTACTGTTACCATTTCTGGTACTTTCTCCTAATTTTACTATCCTGCCGTCGTCCACTAAAATGATATCCTGTTTTCCGTCGACCATCTGCCTGATTCCATGAGATGGCAGCATCAGTTATTGACAGACATACACAATATGTTGATACTGATATGAGTTGCAATAAACTATTATCAGCTGATATATCAACCCCACTAACTTATCAAAGCAAGGAGTTCAAACACATCACCTTGGGCCATGCAATTCTTTGATGGGCATTATTCACTATTTTTTTCTGACATTTTACAGCCTGAGCAACTAATTATTGAATTGAAAACATAATGGATAATCAATAATGAAAATAACCAGAGGTTACAGCTTCACTGTTCAGGACATAGCCTGGAGATAATGTGTGTATAAACACTGGAAATACCCCAAACAGGAAGCTTGCTGAACCTGGTTGAAAGAAAACGTTATTGAGATGTGCAGCAGGGCAGATTAATGGATTCCACATAGATTGACATTTTAAAGGAACAGAGCTGTTGGGCCACAACTGATTAATAACACGCTTGCCTCCATCCATAGTGATGCTTATTAAAATATGAATTTTAAATGAATCAGACTTCAGAGCAGCGTCCAGCAGCGTCCAGCTGTAATTTGTTGTCACTGAAGCTTTTAGACGTTGTTATCTCCTAGGCCAGAATGAGAAGTAATAAAAACACCCTGACTGGGAGTAAGAGTCAAAGATATGGCACAGAAGGCAAAGAGAGCAGTCCTTTTCCAAATGACTATAATGGATTTGTTACCCTTCTGATTTACATTTAAATGAAAACCTTTTATCTGCTGGTCTACCTACTAATGAGCAAACCCTGCTTTGACAGATGTGACTCCTCTTCCCATCATGAATGGAGTGAACCAATGGTATTATGTTGTACAGTGGATATTCAATGCTCAGAAATTACTAAAAACATAGTTTCTACAATTACTTGTAATTACTTGTTGTGTCATATTATCTCTTTTCTACACTTCTTGAAAAGCTGGTAAATGGAGTTTGAGGAGAAACTGGGGGCAGTTGCAGGAGTAGATTAGAAAAGTGGGATCTTAGCTGAAGATATAGTTTCTTAGCCTGAAGTGTGTGAGTGTGTGTTTTGCATGTATGCTAACATTGTGTGTGTGCAATACCCTTACACTATTAATACAATACACTTTGCATTGCTTTTAGACTTCAAAGGAGAGGAGTTTTGAAGCCTCTTTGTAAGACTTTAGGATACATTTTGAAATACTCTGCTGGTTGCCACTACAGTCTGAAGTTGGATATAACTGAAGTATCTGTTGGTATATGATGCTTTTTATGATGCGTTTTTTTTTTTTTTTTTTTAAATCTCAGATGTTCTATAATTATGATTAGACACAATGTTGATTTCCATTTGTCTAAATCTATTTGATGATGAAAAATCTGTTGCAATATTTCAATTTTCTATTCTACTGAACATACTTTACATTAAGTTACATACTCAATGTAAAGTTACAGAGATTAGGTTCAGGCAAGTAAGTTACTGTGGTTAGGTTAACTAATGGAAATCCAGTGAAATGACTCAAAGTTTACTCAAGTTCACAGTTTTAAATCCTGTATCCTGCAGATACAGACCCCCCCCCCAATAATACATGGTTTATGCACATATTTCTGGCTCATGATTATGTAGAATGTGTACAAATTTCGGTGCATTACTTCTCATAGAAAAACATACGATATGGTATTGCTTAATTGACAAGAAAAAAACAAACTTGGCAGTGTTGTTATGGTGACAGCACGTCAATGGGCCTGTAAGGTATGTCACACTCAGTAGTTTGAGACCTCGGTTGCCGTATTCTTGCACATACTTTCCTTGTTAAATTGAAAAATAAAACCATACACCAATCCAAGTTTCACAGCATAAGAACAGCCTTGGTCAAAACAACCTGGAGCTGAACACTCTAAAAACGATGAGAGTGGACTTCAGAACCAGTCCTTTGACACTGCCTCCTCTTGCCATACTGAACAGCACTGTGTCAGCTGTGGAAAGCTTCACATTTGTAGGATCCACCATTTCCCAGAATCCTAAAGGAGACTTCCAACATCAGCACCATCAGGAAAAAGCCAGCTCACTAAGTTTAACCTGCCTCAGAAGCTGCTGATACAATTCTACACTGCAATAATCAGTTCACTGCATGTGTATCACTGTGTGTAGTTTGGATCAGCCACCAAACAGGACAGGAAAGGACTACAACTTTTAGTTTGGACTCCAGAAAGAATAATTGGTGTCAGCCTGCCCTCCATCCAGGACTTATACACCTTTAGAGTCAGAAAATGGGCAGGTAACATCACTTCAGACCCTTCACACACTAGACACAATGTGTATAAACTTCCTCTCTCCTCTCATAAGCACTACACAGCACTCTACACCAAAACAACCAGACACAAGAACAGTCTCTTTCTACCTGCTGTCACTATGATAAACACTAAACACCAGCCCATCGTGTCAGGAACAATCCCAGTGCAATAACCCTATCAGATCAAGAACCCACTTCACCAATAAATTATATATTTTTATAGTGTAAATGCACACTATGAACATGTAAATATCTGCCAAACATATTCAAGCTTGATTTATATACTGTACGTATATACTGTCCACCTACTTATCCACGTACCTCATGTATGTAGGCAACATTATTTATTTATTTTTTTATTTATTCTAGGTTTATTTCAGCACCCTTTATTGCCCGACTGTTTACAGACTTCACCGTGCCACTGTTATCTATAGTCAAATGTTTATAGAAGTCAGGTGTTCATTACCTTGTTCATCTTTGTTGTCCTTGTTATTAGCTGTATCTTTTCTGTTTATGTACATTGAGAATAACAAAAGACCAGAATCAAATTCTCTGTATGTGCACACATACTTACATAAATCCAATAAAGCTGATTCTGATTCTATTCTATGATTAGCTGTAACTAATTGAAAAGCATAATGCACGTTAATGCTCACAGATTACTTTCAACATTTCTAAAATGACCTTTAAAGTATAAGAAACACAGAACGACCAGTGTTATTATTTTTATTATTAAAAACATTCCACTTGATTTTAGTATTATTCAATAAGTACGACTAATATCAGCTGATAAGTACCTGTGATTGGCAGGCAATTTGAAAAAAAAAATGTTCAAAACATGTTTGGGTTTTTTGGGGGGGGTTTTTTTTACATATTTTTACGTTGACCTTGACCTAAATGCTTTTTCTTGAATTCTGGTTAGTTGGAAATGACATCTCAATTGTTTGTCTACACTGTTTGGTTCTAAAAGAGGTTAAATCTGACTTCCCTCCACATCTGAAAATAAACAGTATGGTATGCCCTAACTATGTTAGAAATGTCTTGCTGTGCACAATTGCTGTGGTTATCCACTGCACTAAATACAGACACAAGAACAGATAATGGCAGCAATCAAAATTTTGTTTTTAGTTGAGTTTAACAGAAAATCTGTCCATATGGTGCAATTCCATTATCACTGCTTTTTTCGTGACCTGTTTGAGTGCTTTTCATAAATGACACATCTTAAGTGCAGACAGGAAGCAGCTGACCACCAAATGCTCTGCCATTATGCCAGTTTAATCTTTTATAAAAGAATATCGTAGTCTGCTGCTCATCTAACCTCCAGTACTTTGCCACTTCTTCACCATTTTAAGATGTATTGCAGCTGTGCCTTTATAGTGTATGTGTTTGCTTGTAGGTGTGTATGTCTAGGAGATAAAACAACAAAAAACATGCCATTTCCATAGTTTGCCAAACAAGCAACCATCTGGCAAAGCAATTTTAGTTATGATTCAAGACAAAAATAGCCCTGTATGTGTTTACAGAAATCATCATCATCAATCATAAAATATGAGTGTTTTTTTACCTCTAGGTGGTTAACAGCTGCTTTGAAGTAATGTTAATTTTTGAAATGCTATAGTATTGTTATAGCTCAACTTTATCATGGAAAGTGTGGCATTTTTAATTTTCACTTGCTGTATCATTTCAGTCCTCACTCTTTCAAGAATAGATCACAATAGTTGCAAAAAGCAACACTCAACTGCAGAATAACAGTTGTTTTGTGGAAAAAAACTCACTTTAAAGTGTTTAGGAATTGTGATAAAATTGACTACAATAATAAAAAAAGAAACCTGGTACATAAGCTTACGTAATGAAGCTTCATTTTCACATTAACTCAAGAAATCAATCGAAACTTGTGATGCTAATAGGAAATAATGACTTAGCTGATGGACCCCATTGAAGCAGAAAATAATCTTACACTGCGGTAAGTTCGAGGAAGGTGCTCCACCAAATACTTAGTCGTGTAGGTGCATAAACAGAAATTAATTACATAAGCAAACTTGTACCATCCTGCATTTGCAATCGGAAGAAAAATCATAAAAACAAAAGATGTCGCATCTGTAGAAACATGACTACCTTACTTTTCTGCTTATTACAGAAAACTGCCATATGCTGAAGTTTGAATCATTTAATGCTAATGTTGTGTATGATAGCCTTCATTAAATACACAAGCACCTGTTTCTCTCATTCCCTAACCTAATCCTGCTTCACTAAAACATACAGCATGTAATGTTAGGACTGTAACACAATGTCATATTCACAATGATTTTTATTTTTATTTTTTTGCAGATCTACCACATCAGTGTCTAGTATCTTTACCGCAGGAGTAAAATCTATTCAGGGAGGATCCATTATAAGAGAGTGTATGCATCATTGCCACCAAAGACTGGGTTGGAAGCTGCGATGCTCCACCACAGACAACACCTTTGCTTGTCATTTAGCCAAAGGGCTCTACTGAGGACATGGAGTGTGACTTCCAATTAGTTTTCAGAAGATTTATTCATGGAATTGTTTAGGAAAGAATGTGTTAAAGAATGTTAAGGGAGTAATGGATTTTAAATGACTGCCATGCCGCAACGCTACATATAGCGCAATATGAGCTCTGATGAGTTTTATATGACCCCTAATGTAAATGGCAAGCTTTAAAGCTTCATTTGGTTGATGTTTTTACTTTTAATGAAACGAAACAAAACAGGATGTGTTAACAGATATTTTATATAGACTTTTTAATCTGTCAACAGACTGATTTCACTGAAAACGCAGACATAAATGTTCATGATACTAAGCAGCTGCTCTGTGCAGAACATGCAGACTGAGCTAACACAGAGGGTGTAGGCAGGGTGCAGTAAAATGTTTATGCATTGCTAAGCAACAGCTGTCACGTCCAGCGGTTGCAGAACTATTTGTGTCGGCAGAGCCAAAAAAAATCATTAATTAAACAAACAAATCATAATCTGTTGTCGCTTGTACTATTAACAAATAAAAGACGCTTGTAGAACTGTTGTATAAAAGCAAATCCACACTCGAGTTTGTGTGTTGTGCTCGTATATATCATCACGGCTGTGATTCGGTCGTAGGCACGAGGCCGCAGGCTGAGTGCTGAAGATAATCACAGACAATCATGGTATTGCTCAATTGACAAGAAAAAAACAAACTTGGCAGTGTTGTTATGGTGACAGCACGTCAATGGGGCTGTAAGGTATGTCACACTCAGTAGTTTGAGACCTCGGTTGCCGTATTCTTGCACATACTTTCCTTGTTAAATTGAAAAATAAAACCATACACCAATCCAAGTTTCTCTCATTTACTGACCCAAGACGTATTTTATTAACTCATCATAAAACACACTTCATTTAAACCAAACAGAAACAAAATAAAACTCACCAGAACCATCTTAATTAGCCTTGTTGCCGTAGCCCTAGCTGGTTAGTCCACCATTCCAACAATCACTAACTATTTTTTGGGCGAAATAAACCCTTAATTCACCTAGTTGGATGTTAAAGTATGCTGTTCTCTTTACAAGCATGCAGTAAATGGCAACAAAAGAAACAGGGAAATGACAGTATATTTGTTAGTAACAGATTGCTAATTTGAAAATGTAGGCAACTACTTAATGCTCTTTTGTTCTTTAAAGCAAAACCTTGCAACTTGTTTGCAAGTTGGTTTGTTTATTCATAAGATAACCATAAAACTTAAATTAATAGCACAGGCTTTTATTTGCTTAAATCAATGAACTCAACAGGCTTATATTTGGGACAGGTTTCTATATGAGACGGGCTTTTAATTCCTTTTACACAAAACTGCTGCTTACCAGAGAGGAGAGTACAATTAAATCATTTTTTAACCCTTTGGAACCAAGGCAAATTGTTGTTTTTTTTTTGGTTTTTTTTTTTTCAAAAACATGGGAAGAAGGTAATGACCAGCAACAGCAGATGTTAGAAACCTGTGATAAGTACAAAAAAATACCCCTAAATTTGCTCAATAAACTAAAACAAACAAACAAAAACCCAAAGAAAGTAAAATAAAACAAAACAAAAATGCAAAGCAAGAAATTACCTGAAGAAAATGCTTAACAATTATAATAATTCTGTAAAATAATTTTAAACATATAATTATGAATCTAGTTCACTGGACATTTTTTTTAAAAAAAAATCTACAGTCTACATCTACTTATTACTACCTACTACTTATCTCTTTTTTGCGTCTTTCTTGTTTACTAAGCTGGTACAGTCTTCTTTGGTGCTCACGGTCTCAGTAATATAGGTGGAATGATTGAATTGTGGAGAATCTTACCAAACTAACATTAGTAGTATGCCCATATTGACAAAAGTTTAAACATATATAAATACTGTATTGTCTAAGCAGCTAACTAACATTATCTCCAGCAGGTAGCCAACAACCCGATTTTATACATCCAAATAACTTTAATAAAAATGAACTTCATGGTAGTCAGACCACAGGCTTCTAATTGAGACCGGCCTTTTATTTGTCAAAATGTGTCGCCACACACAGCTTGTAAAAGTGACTGGGCGTTTAATTGGGACGAGTCTACAATGTTTTAGATGGCAACGGCACAAATAAAAATGGCTGCAGCTCTTACCATCCTGCTGTAGTGATTTAAATGGAAATATTCATTCTACTCTCATTGTACTTCTTTAGAGAGTATGCTCAGGCAGCTGTGTGGGAGAGGAGGCTTTCAAGGTGCAGGTATTCACATATTGGTGGGGGTGTATGTTGAGGTTATTCAAGAATCTAATAGCTTGGTTGATCTTTCATTACTCTGTTCAGTAAATATTGACAAGAAAGGTGATGAGTGTGTATTATTTATACATCAGCCAATGAAGATCACTCCAGGAGGGCTGGCAGACATTTAAAAAGTGAGCAAATGTTAGTCACTTGTTTCATGGCTCCTTATTTTTAAATATGTGTCTCATGTCTTTGGCTTGTTTGGACACTACTTATTTTCTTTTTTGTTAAGGTAGCACCCTGATCCGCAAAAAATTTAAAAAAAAATCCAGAAACATTGTTTAAAGGTTAAACTATGCTACTACTACTGTATGTGCTACTTCAAACTATGTAGGTTATATACAGGGTAGTATATATATATATATATAAAACATGCAATATATAAAATATTAAACTCTGTGACGTAAAAGGATCACCAGAGAATCAACACTGAATCAACATCAAGAGAATCAACACCCACTCAATTCTGCAGCTCATTGCAGCTTTCAGACATGTACAGCTCATTGAACAGATAGACCTTCATCAGCCTGACACCAGTGGTCCTTTCAAGCATTTAAGTCATATTTAAGCAAGTGGATTCTTAACAAACAATCTCATCTTTGGCATCTTGTTTCTGGCATCTGTGGCTTAAGAAAAACTGCTGCTGCTGACCATATCTGACATTCCTCCTTCAGCCCGAGCCACGCTCATTTAAAGCTTGCACATTTAGTACTGTGCAAATGTCTCTCAGCTGCAGTGTACAAATTACGTGTATTCAAATCCACACATATCCGTCCACACACTTTTCATGAATACATTTTCACACGCCTAGTGCAAACAACCAAAGAAAGCCTGTGAACTACATATGGTTCAGTGGCGTGTGTGTGTGTGTGTTTGTGTGTGTGTGTGTGTGTGTATGCTACATGTAGGCTGGCTTGTTGGCTATAGTTGAGGCTCGTGACGTTAGGGGCTGCTTCAGAAGTGGGCAATTTCAATGTGTGCAGAAATACATGGCATTGCTCTTTTGTAGCATGATTGAGGAGGCTGTGACTGAAGAGCAGAAACAGTGTTGATAACATATCCTGGCATGTGAACCTGAGCAGTGGAGAGATAGCAGATGCTTTCACAGCCTCCCAATGGTGAAAATTCCACCGCTAATGTAACATTTCCAAATTTGTAAATATCTACCTGGACTTTAAATTCCACAAACTGTGTAAATGCACATCAATGAATGAGAGGAAATGAGACAAAACAGTATATGCCAGAGAACACATGTTTATAGCAATAGGGAACCCCATTAATAGATTGTGGCTTGTTTTCCAAACATAATATGAAGGATTTTAATGCGGCAGAGCTTCAGAAAGGTAGCAATCTTCACACTGCAGAGCAACAATAAGAGAGCCATGAATGGAAACTAATTCAAGATCAGGTCAGAGTATAAACAGCTCACAGGGGGAAAGGTTTGGCGAAGGACTGTCCGTGGCTGAAGTCAGGGTGTGTGTATTGTGGTATACAAGGTTGGTTCAATGTCCAGAGTATGTGAGCATTTGTTAACTTAGTTTGCCAAAAAAATGTTTTTGTTGGAACTTCTTGCCTTGCTATTAATATGTGTTACATCCTGCAAAAAGCTCTGCAAACCTGTGATAAAAGCATTTCAGATTGATTTATAAGTGCTTGAAATTATTATAAAAATGTTGGAAACCTATTGTGTGTCCTTGTTTTGTCCAAATTTGGATACAATTCAAATCACAGTTTTAAACTTTCACAAATCAACCAATTTACCCAACTAATTTGCATTTAAAGAAAGACTTCAGATCATCTGTTTTGTTTATATTTATACAGTATAGTCTGCCCTTGTATTCTAGCTGTGTGACAGACAGTGAATTAGAATATTTTGAAGGGCAGACAGGGAGGCGGAGCTGCATGCAATATTTTAAAATAACCTTCTGATGAGAGTCATTGATGCAATCAACAGAAACCTGATTTCTGACTTTGAGCTGCCATCACCTTGAAGCTTTATGTAACATGTGCGTCCAACTGCTGATCAACAAACTTCAAACTAACTTCAGCCGAGTGTTTGGTAACATGCATTTCTCCGCATAGGAATTTAATTATTCCTCTTAAATCCCAAGCTGATTGTGACTGACTGCACCTCCAGTTTTTTCCCACTCAATGTAAGCTTTCCGACTTTCCACAGGACACTGCAGAACATATACTGTTCTGATTAATTACCTTGAAGCAACTTAGGATGTGATCAATCAATCACTGTCATCTGCTGAGCTGAGTTCTGGTGGCCTGTAGTTATTGGGTGGCTGTCTAAACAATTGCCTCACTCATCAAAGACATGGCCTTTGCCGCGTGATAGAGCCTCTGCTGTCTGTCCTGGTGTTTCATATAATATTTCATTAAAGTGATGTAATGGAAGGTCGTCTTTATATAAAATAGGTTAGCTCATCTCTGTAAAAAAAAACTTGCTCTTGTGTCTAAATTATTATGCTGTTAGAAAAATGAGAATAACTACATAAATAAAGGAGTTAAGACGTTTTCTTACTGCTACACGTTTTTAAGATAAGCCTAAATGACTTCATCATTAAAACTCATTTTTCCGCTTATTCAATGAAATTTATTGTACAAAGAAACTGCCTGAAGCTTCTCAACTCCATAAACTTTATGCACATAAAATGATGTTTGCTTTGAATTATGCTGAAATTAGTTTATATTTTGGTAGTCTTATCAATAACACGCCATAAAATGTACCCTTATACAAAGACATTTTTTTTAGCATTGTCAGTCATTTTAGACAATTAATTACATATGGAGCTCTGCAATGCATCATGTGTGATATCAGATGTCTTTACTCAAACTGTCTCGGGGGTAAGAATAAATATTGGATGTTAGAATCAGAATAAAGTTATACAGTTAGTAATACAGTTTTGTTGTTTTTTTCCCCTTTTGCACCAGGGAAACAAAGAACTTTAAAGTGATTGAACCCTTTTTTACACTACTACCTAAAAAACTTGCTATAGAAGCTTTTACTATATATAATATACTATAACTCTAAAAAGAATTCCTTTCTTTCTTTACTTTTTTTGTTAATAATTCCCATATAATATTGGACAACAACTGCATATTCCTTCAGAAAAACTATATCTATAAATTGAATTCATATAACATTTAATCTTGCCAACAATATGGATGTTTTATTTGAGCAGATGTCTCTTAAGCAAACGCAACATATGGCTCTCCTGACATGTTATCCACAGTGCAAGACAAGCATCTCTGGAGTTGGGGTAATGTACCATCTCAAGTTTCCAGCCGCAGTAATTGTTCTGAAAGTGTGTAAGCTCACGGTGGCATTCTGTTGACATTGTTGATTCTGAGAGGGCCTCTTACTGGACTCCAGGGTGGACACTGTGCCAGCAGCAGAAACCTGGGACCCGTGTGGTGGCAGACGTGATGGAGAGCCGAGTTTTGTTCGAGTGTGCATCTGCATCTGTGTGTGTGTGTGTACGTGGGTGTGTGTGAGAGAGAGATGAAAGGGAGACAGAGAGAGCGAGTGTGAGAGAGAGCTCAGAGGAATACTTAGTCATTATGGCTGTGTGGAGGGGTGAGGGTGTGACAGGGATGAATGTATCATTGCCTGCCCTTTGGTCAGCAGCCATCAGAAGTATAACAGATGGAACTGATGAACTGTTTCCATAGAGTTTGGGCACTTTACAAGCTGTGGAGTCCAATTATCTTTCATCATGTGCTCACACAAATGCATAATACTACACTGCAACAGAGATAAAAGATCAAAAACTGTGTCTAAGCAGTGGGATTTTACTATTGGTTAATGATTGCCTATAAGAAGTACTGGAAATTCTTTACCTTAAGTCTGTTTTGCTGTACTGGAGTACCCTATAGGGCCTTTAGAGGAGCTACGGCAAATTCATTAATATGCATGCATCCATCAGTTTACTTGCTTTCAAATAAATCATAAAAGCCTGGCAATTCAGCCAACATCACAATATCTACCATACCTACAGTATGTCGGCTACGCTTGAACATCAGAATGTCAAAAAATTGACACTGTAAATGACAAATTAACAGTTTTACATGAATTAGACCTTAGAGCACATACAGAAGCAACACATGGGTTTTAATGGGAAATTTCCAATGAAATGTTTTGATAAAAATTTTGTCTGTACTGCGGTTTTAATATTTTTTAAAGGTGTGATCCTAAAAAAGCAGTCTAGGTAGGTAATAGGTACTTCTATTTAAAAATAAAATATATATTTTAAAAATATTCAGTTGCTAATAACTGCAAAAATTCTTCAAAACAGTTCAAGCTTCACCAATCACATACGTATCCTCATGAGGAAGAGCTCTCAGTAACCTTGACAAATGATACATTTTGCCTCGGGCTTTCTGGGAATTACTAAGCAGTTAAATATATTCATTTTTCTTAATAAGGATGACATACATAAACCTTCCCATTACACATGTGGCACTGGTGGTCTTCCATGGGATTGCACATTTTCCACAGCAATCTCTGATCTATTAATCATGGTTATTTTAATGAATTGCACAGTCTGTGTGCTACGAGGTGGAGAAAAAACAACAAATACTGGATCTCACAATGTGATGCTGTGTTGTACATGATCGCTCCATCTGTGTACAATTTTTCTGTAGCTGGAACACATTCGCAAGAAATGCCCAGGACACACACAGTTTAAGATGTAAAATCTGGGTCAACATTCATGAGAACATAAGTGTTGTATTCTGTTGATTGCACCAGAGTAGCCAGATGGAAGATGTGGAGTTTCACACAACATCTAAACACAGACCACTAGAAAAACACAAACACTATCACACAGTGATACTACGTAATTTCAAACATATGATGCAAATTTATTACCAGTGTTATTGCTAAGTGGTATACTCGGGGGTTAAAAATGCCAAAAAAAATGCCAAAAACTGCAGTTCCTCGAATGGTCACTTGAGGCTGGCTCCAAAAGTGAGTCAATCAAGTGAGTCAAGTCAATCAAATGCCCAACTTTACAGATGAAATTGAAAGATGTTTACAGCCAGGTAAAAAAAATGGTTTTGGTTTTCCTCCAGCTTAATTTAACATAACATATGTTAAAAGGATGATTTTTTTTTTATAATTTACCAATTTACGTTTTATTAAGGCTTAAAATTATAAATATTTAAGGGCTGGATCACTTGACAGGCTGTCTACACTGCTATAGTATGAGTCAAATCTACCGCTCAGTTATCCACAGCTCCAGCCTCTCATCTAAATATGGTAACTTCTGGCTACAATAAACTAAGACAGTGACATGCGAACTGCCGAACTCAAGGCTTCAAAGTCCACAAACTTGTAGGTGACACCATGGTATCTATGTTCATTATTTTATACTGTCTATGGTTATTGCACATGTACAATATTTAAAAAGCATAAAGGCCTCGACAAACGACAATAACAAGCTAAATACTCAACAACATCAAAACGATTCATTCCGGCAGCGATGCAAATTTGCGACAATTGCAACAAGTCTACCATTGTGACATTGTGACATGACATCGCTTCAGGGCACATTGATTAGTCGATATCTTTATTAAAGTTGAAGTTACAACAGCAGAGTCCAGAAGGTATGTGTTTAGTTTGTATGTTAGCCATGAACATCTTTGTGCAGGCGGATGAATAAAGATTTTAGACTAGCAGCTTGTTGAACACACCTTTGCTCAAGCTGGGCTTGTCTTGAGAGCCCCCCAATAACTCACATTTGACCTCACATATTGGTGCATTGAGACCCTTGAGACTAGCTCTTGTACTTTTCCTAGGAAGCACCACCAGTTTTTGCTGGGCATCCTTGTTCCTGGCAGCAATATCTCTTTAGAGCCAAATATTTCAAGTACAACATTGATTTTTTTCCAAAAATTTAACCTGATACATGTCTTTATCTTGTCCGTCTTTAATTTTACATAAAGATAAGATACCCAGTACTTACACTCCTCATGTTTCCTGTGTATAAATGTATTGATTTTTTCAGCAACATAAAATACACAGAGAATAATGATCATTTAGGCTGATGGAGGAATATTGATCATATACTAACCTTTTCCTCTGTCTTGTGCAGAAGCTTCTGACACCATAGCTTCTACATGGAAACACTATTGGGTATATTCATTACCATACACGATTGTGATCACCTGACTTAACTGTCAAACTAACTTTTCGGTGTGGTAGGTTTGGCAAAAGGGTCAGTAAGGCATAATTTGTTGATGCATTACAGGAACCTCTGGCCTCATTACTCCATCTCAAGACAGACAACAAACCTCACCTCTCAAGTAACAATCCACATTTGACAGATGGAGTGTGGCTGTCATCAAAGTTTCACAGTGAGGAATGTTAAAGATGCAGTAGCTCTAGACCTACAGCTCCAGACCTGCTGCACTGTAAAAGTCTCTCTGGTTCCTAAAAACAGCTACTGCCTTTCTGTCCTCCACAGCCAAGGCCAAACATGTCCAATCCACCTGAGGACATGTCTGTGTTGCTCATGTTGTCACTGTGATAGATTATACAGCAATCAACCGTGATTATGATCGATTGCAATTTTAACTGCAGACAGATGCTGGATGTCACATAGTTCAACTACTCCCACTTTCAATAGCACAATTTTACATGCATTATATTTGCTATCCAACCTAGTACTAAGAAACAGAGCGATTATTGATTAAAAAAAACATTTGCATAGGCATTGTTGTCACTCCTGAGTACATTTAAGGCTTTTTAAATGCATTTGTACTCATTTATTTACTTTTATATACAGATAAAAGAAAGCTGATATGGTCCACTGTCATTTGGATGAGAGGACATTTATATTTAGTCTGAGTTTAAGGCACACCAGCTTTATAACAAACAGAGAATTTGTAGTAATCATTCATTTTCTAATACTAGAATTTTCTCTTAGCTGCGAAAACATTTACAAGCAGTCTAGCTCTACCCGACAAATAGTCCCATCCTCTCATGTTTCATTTTTGTTTCAACATTGGGGATCTGTCGCCACAAAATGATTTTATATTTTTGGAGCTGAATCGTTCATTAGGAGCACTATTGAAATATATAAACTGCTTGGTTATGGATTGCACCACACTCTCGGAGTGCAGAACGTACCCTGAGCATAGACAGAGCAGGAGAACCCCAGGCGCAGTGGAAGTAAAACTTGACAGTGACTAACGGGAGCTGACCGAGAAGTTTCGCCTTAGGTGTCTTCACAGATGCACAAAAGCACCCAAATTTAGAGAGGGGACACAGAATGGGTACTTCTGTGGGAAACTCTGCATATGAAACTGGAAGTTTTGGGTCCTCCCCCAGGAAATTTTGAGCATCAAACACTTAATTTTCTGCATTCTGGTGAAATTTTCTGCATTTATATTGGAAATGTCTTTAATTTCTTCAAAACAAAAACCTCTGCACCTCATCACCATAGCTCTGCAAATAAAGCCTTCTTTTTACTCTCTAGTAAAACTGATGTGGGTACAACTTGCCCACACACAGAGCAAAACAGGAATTGTATGGCAATTTTAGGGGTCTATTATGCTAACACTGAAATCTCACGAACACTCATACGAGAAAACCTCTCACAAAAAGTAAGAGGGATTTAGAATAAATAAATAATAATAGGAAGATGTTCTTGCTTTGGGCCCATTATGTCTCCTGGTTTGCTTATTAGAGACAAAATATATAATTTCAATGCTAAAAAGATGACAGAGAAAATCATTGTTAACTTTCACCCAACAAAAATGTATTGTTGTCAGAATCTTCCATTTGTGTTTTTTATGAGAGAGAGAGAGAGGGGAGATATAGTGTGTCTGATTTATTCTTCTGCCAAAATTATTGTCTAAAAGCACGTCAGTAGAGGTAGTTAATATGAATGCGTTTTTGGCAATAAGGAGACATTCACTGAATCGTTTTTGCAAGACCAAGGCCAACACTACTGATGTGCCAAGCAATGGTTATTGACAAGTAGTTAATAGAAGTGAGACACTGTATCACACATTGCTTAAGGATTGATCTGTAAGTGATTTTTAATTACACTGATCTGTAATTACCGTGGGTCACTGTGTAAGATTATTTTTCTCTCTTTACGTACAATGGTAGACGGAGTAGTAAATTAAAATGTGGTGTCAATAATTAATGCACCACGAGGCTTGTGGGAGTTCTGACCTCAGTAGTGTCCGGCCAGCAAGGCTGCTAGAAAACCTAAAGTACATCAGCATCAACGTAGTCTTGAAACATCACCTATAGCAAACATACAGATTTACAAATGGAATGGCCAACAGCAGAGATTATCATATAGCCTCCGATGATTAGACAGATGATCTCTCTGTCTATCCATCCCACTGTCCCTCCATTACATCTGCGGTCTCCCCTCTGCTGGAGAAGTGATGGCGAAGCTGCCACTTACTGTCACACTAGTTACTGTCTGTCTTTGTAGGAGAGGACGGGTCATTACCATTTCATAGAGGTGTCAACCCTCTTTAATTCAAAAGTGCAGAAAGTATGAGGTCAGTGGCTATCTTTTCTCTAAAAGATGTTTCCTTCCAGCAATGTGAACCGTTACTGATGATTATAACAGAAATTATTAATGAAGTATTTCTTATCTGATACATCTATGAAAATGGTTTCCCGGAATAATTAAATGTCCCTGCCTCAATTCTGTAACTTTCACAACAGTTGACTTCATCAGGATATCTTACATTGAAATATAATAAGCGCAAAATCAAACAAAACCAATCTTTTATCACTGCATTAGTCTGAATGGATGACATTCATTCTATGACAACAACAACATACATCTATCTGCAGGGACCTGCTACACATATATTTCACACAGAAATCAGCACACCAAATAGCATAATTTAATTGTTATGGCAGACGACGTAGAAGAGTTGGGCTCACAACATCTATTTGAAGAACCTAAACCATATTTTAGACTAAGTGATGGGACAACTAAAGAATCAGGGGCATCCTGTGGCTGCACAATCAATCAAATATTATTATTCTCAGAGCGCCTGGTGGCTCAGTGGATAGAGCAGCACCCTATGTGCAGAGGCTGTGTCCTTGCTGCAGCATCTGCAGGTTCGAGTCCAGCCTCAGCCCTTTGCTGCATGTCTCCCCCTCTCTCTCTACCCCCGTTACGCTCACACTGTCCTATTGATTAAAGGCAATAAAAGGAGGAGGAATTTAAAAAATCCCTAAAAACATGAATAATTGAGATAAATAATCCTGATCTCAATATTGATCAGAACAATTGTGATCATCACTTTGGCCATAATACTTTGGCCACTTTTGGCCAAATAATATCTAATACCTAATAATATCAGTGAATTTCCGCTCTGCTTTATTCCATTTCATACAAAACTATTTAAACTACATTCAAATCCTGAATTCTGCTGCAGTGCAAATATGCATGTTGGCATGCACCTGCTGCTCTGCTTTGACTTTCTATGCTTTAAAATAAAAATGTGACAAACCTCGATGAGAACTTATCCCATAAAGATGCAAATACAACTTTATTAGCAATAAAATAACGACAGTCAACGAAGAGAATAAAGCAGAAGCTATAAAATAAATAAATAAAAAAAAGTTTCACCTGCATCAATCTAAAACATGAGGCTGGAAAATAATGTGCACAGAAAGAGAGAAAGAGAGAGAGAGAGAGAGAATGTGTCAGATAATTTGAGAATGTTTTTATTACTCGGGGAAAACTTGGAGCAATTTGTCTCATTAGACAGGTCTGGATTTAAACTTGTTGAAAGAAAGTTGCCAGTGACTGTCTCACAGGGATTACTTATATGGGGACGTGTTGACTGAAGGCTTGTTTAGTTTTCTCCAGTGTTTGGTACCGTCATTAATGTTTCAACATAAGCCTCTTTGTCCTTGTGATACTGGATTTTTTTTACTGCCTGAGAGCCATGTGTTCTCCTTTATGAGTTGTGATACTGTGCCTATTAAAACCCATTGCATTACATCAAAATAATATATATATATATTCAAAATACTGCATTTCACTGTATGAGTTATTCATATTATAAATATGAGGATGTGCTAATGCAGTTTGTGTCACAGCATTGTCTGCACACTGAATGCAATGTCTTTTCAGCTTCACAATAAGTAAGGAGCTTTACCCTTTTCATGTCAAACACTGTGCTCTTCCTGTGAATTCTGCCACTTTTGGCTGTATTTGAACTAAATCCTGTAAATCTTTATACAGTGACTTGTTCCATACCTTAACTACTTACCTAAGCAGGGCAGGATTTGCTAACCTTAGCCAATACGATCACAAAAACAAAACAACTAAAAAGTAATATCAGCATTCTGTGTTTTGATTTTTTTCACTAATCAGTTTATATTTGACTTCCAAAATGTAACACCTATTGAGACTAGACACTTGGACTCAAGTCGCAAATGAGCACACAGGACTCTATTTGGACTAGTCTTTTCTTTTGAAATGTAAAATCAAGGTGATGTGTTCAGGCCATTGTTTGAGTTATTTGCATTTAGCACCGATATTATTAAGGACAGCACTGTACATTATGTTCTAAAAAATATAAGGTTGTTTTGAAATATAAGGGACAACTGCCTTAACGCCCTAAAATGTTAAATGAATTACTTTTGAATAAATTGTTAAATGTGTTCATTAGTTATAATGAACACAACTAGTGCTATTTAAGCTTGATTTTCATTTGTGAAGCCGTTTAGTCTGATCTCTCATGTACTGCCTCATCATTGTAGCCTGGGTAAATAATCTGCGGATTTGCTTAAAATCAAACCGTGTTAAAGGGTTTTCTTTATCTGCTGTAGTAGAGACAAGCTAACAGTCGCTTTACTGCTGTAAGCCTGGCTGGCCAGGCTAGCTGCCAGCCAGATGGGCTGATGGGTAGCCAGCTGGGCTGGTAGCAACTCAGACATGTTGGCCATTAGCTGGGCAGCACCAATACCAGCTTAAACCTCGGCCTCCTTTTGCAGTATTTCCTTAGCAGTGTGTACATAAGTCTGTTTTATCTCTAACAAGCTGCAAAGCATGAAGTGCCCCGCATAGGTGCTGGCCAAAATGTGGTTATCAATTCAGATACAGTAGCAGACTGAGCTGTACAGTATATGCCTCGAGGTATAGAGAGGGAAACAACACTCACTTCAGTCAAACTAGCCCTGCATTATCTTATCACCCACTGTCATGTCCATGTATCAATGATTGTGGCAGTTAAACACGTCTCTCCAGATACGAACAGCTAGCTGTTCAATGTTTCCTTTGAATTTCCTGTGCAACTGAATATTTATCCAAGATGTATGAATATTTTCTGAAATGCCATCATTTAAGTTTTCATATGTCTTGCTACAATATTTTTCTTTCTCCAGTCCCCCCAAGGGATGATCCAAAATTATGCCATGCTTCGCAAATCCTGAATTATAGGCAATAATAAATCCCATGATTGTGTAAGAGCTTCAAGACAACTAAAAATATACGTCAATTCTGATGCTCTAAGGCTAGTCATAATCATGTCAAACATGTCACACAGTCACAGTGGATCTTTCTACATACATATTTACTATATATTGGAGTCTAGAATAATTGTCAAATTAAACAAAAACACAGCTTCATTGTTACTGTTACTGGTATTTACTCCACTTCCACTAAAAAAAATCATTATAAATGACATAATTCCTAAAGTCAGTTCCTGAAAATCGAAACCTGATGTTTATTTTGTTTACCTTCACCTTCTACAGAATTCAAAGGTGAATAACCTGTAAATTGTTGAGTCTCCTCTTCTACGGGGCTTACCCATGTCACTGTCTCTTTCTAGCATGTGTTGTCTTTGAAGTTAGAAACAGTGCCATAGATTAGCAGTGCTTTATCCCTAAACCTATTTAGACAACAGCCAAGACTGCTACAGGATCTGTTTCCACAATTTCATCACCAAATGTCTTTTCTGATCATTATTCATGAACTAAAGAAACAAGAAATGTACACTAAGTGCTGTACTTCCTTTCAAAAACTGTTTGCTGCACAATGGGTTCTCAACCAACAAGAGATACATACAGGATAGTCTGGGTGGTCTAATCCTACAGACTAAATCCATTTGCTACAGGCACCAGCACAGACAAGGCTTTAAGGGAATTCTGCTGTTGTTTGTGTTAAGCATGCAGCATCAATGCAACATTTATTCTGAGGGTAACCTGCATCAGTGTGCACCTTTAAATACATGAAAGGAAGCACTCTTAAACCCTCTAAAGCTCTCTTTCCTTTAACCTGTTCTGAATGATGTTCCTTTTTTCTTCTATTCATGGCATTTTCATCAAACAGTGTATCCATTTAGTCAAAGAGTAATTTTTTTTTTTTTTTTTTTTAAAAAGTCCAAACAAGCAGAATGATAGTATGAAAAGAATTAGATGTTTTCTTAGAAATAAGAATTTGAGTGTTGTGAGCAAACACGTTGGTATTGACAACTGAAATCCTATTTAAGCAATACTCTATGAAGGTTAATAATGTCTGGACTGAAAATATACAAGTTAAAATGTCCCATTGTATAGCATATCATTTTAAATGATGAGGCCATACGTCAAAAAGCTAAATGATTTAAAATTTTGTGTTAACCTGATGATGATATCTATGATATCTAACAACATATTATTCATATATAGTCCTACAGATACTAAATTGTTTAAGGCTAATATTGATACTGGTATTTGGGAGTTTTAAAAATCTGATCACATTTTGACCAGCAGGTTTCTCACACATTCATTTATTTGTGGAAGCCTGCTACGATTAAAACATCTGCCTCCTCATATTCATTTTATACTTTTGAAGCTGGACTGCTCATTAGGAGCGCTATTGGAATATAGATGAACAACGGCCGTAATGATAAAGACACTTAACCGTTCATTCTGCTATGTCTAAGAGTTTGCTTTCACTTGCCTCTGCAGCAGCTGCTGCTCTCATGACTAGTTCCGCCTGCGTCATCAGCTACTGCCACATATAGGTTCTAATCCTGTGGGACACACTAGTAAGGCAAAGGGAAAGGCAAAGGCTTACACCTTGTAACCCTGGTTCCACAATCACAGGTAAAACCTTCAGTCAGGATCAAAATTTCTGCCTAGAGGGTGGTCTCCTCAACAGATAATCTCACTAATCCATAAAGACTTTAGAGTGAAGCTGCTGCTCCAGCTCAGTTGATTCAGGCACCTGAGTGATCCCCTTGTGTCTTTCACTTTAGAGTTGAATTAAAGGTTGAATAGAGCCAGTCCGAAAAACCCAGTGCACCATGAACATCTCAATCTACACATATAAAGATTTTTCTCTACTTCCATTTCAAAAAGTAATTCTGCCCACACAACCTACATTTTACAAAATATCTTTGTCCACACTAGAACACAAAAACAGATCCAAATGCTTGCTGGCATTAGCTGTCTTCAGCAATCTACCTCGTCAAAAAGGCAGCAAAAACACTAACTGGAGATCTCATCGCTGTTGATTCCCATTTAATTTAAGGATGAAGGAGCTAACTTAAACATACAATTGATGTTCTGGACAAAAATATCATTCCAATCCTTATTGACAACAATCCCAACTCTCTCATGAACCAACTGTAATTTCTGTCAGAGTTTGAACCACGGACACTGAGGTGGACCAATAACACTGGGTGCAGCAGATGGATCCGTTCATCCATGAATTGGTGCAGCAGCACTAAGTTAAGAGTGTAAAGTGATCATAAGACCAAGAAGTGCAAACAATTACGTCATTGTTTCTCATATGCTCCGTTTTACATGTCCACACAGATTAATAGTAACCAAAGTTCTGAAAAATCTGCATATTATAGGGTGTTTAAAAATTGTTTCAGTGATCCAAAATACCATTTGCATATGAAGAAGAGGCCAAAACATATAGTTACATATCAGTTTATAAGAATATCTGTAAACAGGGCCTTACTGGGCCTAGGAGTGTCTGAGGACCTCTCACAGATTGTTACTAGGAATTGTTATGTTATATGTTATACCCAAACATGTATGTACTTTTGAAATTTTCATTCCATTTTTTATGTAAAATGTGCTGTTACATAAAAATAAAAACTGATGGATTCTGTGTCGCTCTCTAATCCATCAGATTAGTCGTAGCAGTGCGGTGGCGTCGTGGTTAGCACTATTGGAACCCAGTTGGAACAAGGTTCGGTCCGTGGGAAGGGGCCCTTCTGTGCGGACTTCTCCCCGTGTCTGCGTGGGGGTTAGGTTGATTGGTGACTCTAAATTGCCCTTTGGTGTGACTGTGAGCGTGAAAGGTTGTCTGTCTATATGTGTCGGCCCTGCATGGTGACCTGTCCAGAGTGTACCCTGCCTTCCACCCAAAGAAAGCTGGGATTGGCTCCAGCCCCCCCGCGACCCTTACGAGGACAAGCGGTTACGGAAAATGAATAAATGAATGAATGAATGATGGATTAGTCTACAACCCCTTTACAGCAATTTGCTGTGGTCTGTTTTGCACAGACAGAATTAGACTTGTTCCAAAATCTAAAATTACTGTATAATTCAGCTCACCACTGTATTTTCCAAGCTCTCTCACTGTAAACCTGCTTTATTACACAGAGGATGGAAGAGGCCCAGTATGAATGATTCTCCACAATCCTTCACACTGTCTCTTGGTAACTGCCCTGCTGACAAGACATAACGGAATACTGAGCTAACACCCTAAACCTTAGCTGCAACAAAGGATTCAAGTCTCAACCAGAAAATTCCTCCATGCTGTGATGGATCATGCTAGCCCATATAGCTCAGACAAATTCCAACTCTGGATTTTTCTATTACAAGTCAAGCACTTGGGGGCATGAGGGAAAGAATGAGTTCTGGGAGTACCTCTTCATCTTTAGTCACCATTTTCTTTTCAATTATAACTTGAGGCAGAGAGAATACTACGCTTCAGATTAGATTTTAACATCAACTGAAAAGTTTCTTACCATTTGCTGCAGAATAAAGATCTGTGACACATGTTTGGTACTTTCATTTGAGCACAGTGTGCGCCTACATTGGATTGCCCTTTGCGCTGCAGCATCAATATTCTTGCTAATTAAGATTTAGGTCTGTGTTGTCCCCTGTTGAGTCTTTTGTCACCACAGTGTAAGCGATCTGCATTGATTTTATTTTCTCATTTCTTTTTAATTGCATGGATTGTGTCCCAGTGTAACTGGACCTCTCCACAATCCCCCAGTTCATGAGACGCTTAACTGTATTTTTCCTCATACACTGAGATGGTTTTAAACATCAAACACTGCATTTGGGCTTAACGGGTCTTTTTTTTCCTAATTACAGTATATGAATGAAAGCACACACAAACACTGACACACATACACACACAAATACAAAGCAGTCTATCCATACCCAGCATCCAAGGATGTAATGTGAACCATCCTGTGATCAATGCCACAGATCCAACAATGCATTCCCATCTGAACCAAAGCCTGAATGCACTAAGTGTTGTTCATGCTCTTTTCCATCCAGTTAGAACACAAAATCTTCTGCAAATTATGTTTACATGCAAAGAAGTTACAATAGTGTACGTTCAAGTGTACCATGTAGGTCCACTGAAAATGTTTCTAAAATGTAGGGAGATAGACTCAAGCAAACAAAGCATATAGTTTTGACCCTGGAGGCCAGACCTTGTGATATGAAAACAGAGGATTGGTAAGTGCTTATGCTTTCATTACAAAACAACTTTATGAATGAGCACTTTAAACTGCAGTTTTCATAAAGCTGATCAACTGAGACAAGGTTTCCAGTGGCCTTTCTCTCAGATATGCTAAATTTGGGCTAAATCTGGGCTAAATTAATGTTCATGTCTATTTCACAACAATAGGTGGTGCTTTTTATGGTTGGCGTTAGACATGTGTTGCTGTGACTCACTCACTGGGATGAGGAAATCACCTCACCAGTCTGTAAACTCTCCTCCTGTAACTCTGCTAGTTGGCCAAGTCATGGTATTCAATGTAAACATCAGCAAACAGCATCATGCTGGCCATTGGACACAAATGTGTAAAACAACAGAGGGAACTGTACCTAAAACTACAATCAATCATTCTATAACCTGACACCAGGAATTTCCAAAACCAGCCAAGATGCCTTAATCAAGCACACACAGGAAACATGGACAATTATAAAGCAGCATTTAACAGTGTTTGAAGAACTGAATGATTTCACCTGACAAATAAATGATTAATATTATCTCATTTTCCAGTGGGATGTATGGAGTTGTAACATTATGAGGCTTTAGGCTCTAACTTTATAGCTTCAGCTTTACCAAAGCTTTATGCTGTCTTTCACTACTTTTATTCGAGAGATTACTTTGCAGTGGTCTCATCAAAGGGAATGAGAGGGTTGCATTTTCGTAACGCAACACTAAGGCTGCAACAAGGCCATAGTTTCAAACTTAAACAACATGTTTAATTGCAATGATAGAATCATTGATCTAACATCCCAAAATAAAGCCTCTAAAGTGTTGGATAAACACTTCTCTGACAAAGTTTCAGTGGAAAAAAAGGCTGGTGTTTTTATTTTTCTTCTATTTCAACATACATTTTAAGGAACAGGAAAAAAACATCTGCTTTGGATGGTATTTGTGGAGCACACAGGGTGGTCTCTAAAAAGTTTTCCTTCCAAAAACAGCTATATTGATTTTGTTTCAGCAACAACTTCACTGTTTTTCTCTTCAATTCTAGAGATATATGGTTATCAAAATCATAGTCAATTGTTACTGGCTGCGTAACAATTGTGTCCTATGCACAACTTTATTTTTCTATAAAAACAAATCATTAAATAAATGACAGTTCAAGATGTCTTAGCTGATACCTTTGCCTCATTTTGGGACAGGAAAAACCCTGGAGTGAGCATCACGCTGCCATGTAAACTAGACAAAAGTAAAACTAAGGATGGGTGAAAGATTGAAATGTAAATGATGGGAATTAACCTTTATGGTTGCTGTAGGCTTTGAAACAGCTGGCAGTGGGATGAGGGGGGAGACAAGCCCACATCTTCCACAGATGTAGTCTCCACCAACAGAGCTGGGCGAACATATTTGAACAGGTTAGAGACGAGTCGGGAAAATGAATGTGTTTATAAGATTTCAGCTTCATTACCAGGACAGATGCAGACCCCCTACTAGGAGGGAGACACATACATGTCTGTTTGTTGAATTGTGCATGCATTTTTCAAGTATATTGCACTTTTTTATGAGGATAAGAAAAGATGCTAGTTTTACAGTGTATGGTTCCTTTGTAAAATAACTCAAATATTCACTGTTAAGTTTGCAGATTGCTGGAGAATTGAGTTCCTGGTGAGACTTCACATGGAAAATGTAAATGGCTCTCGAAGTTAGATTTAAGCATTCAGCAAACACACATTATGTCCCATCAAATAATGTTCACTGGTGCTGTCTTCTGTCTAAGACTCCACTCTAATTCCACTCAACAGTTCTGATGTTGTATATGTGAGCATTATGATGGCAGGGCCCCTACAGCTTAAGGTGGGATAAATCTAATACTTTTAAATACTTTTTATTGCCACTCAAAGTGAAATTTAAGACCAACTTTACAATAACCAAAACTGAAAGAAGCAAAACCATAACCAACATCAATTACTTATAGGGACTATCTTACCCAAATGTTGACTTCAGCATAACACATATATTTTTTGGTCAAGTTAAAACGTTAGATGATCTACTTCAATTGCTGAAAGAAATTAAACTTTCTGGACTGGAAGATGTGGAAAACAATGACAATATTATGTTATCAAAGCATTTATTTGGTTGGTCATGAAAAAAAGGTAATTTAAATTTAACTGAATATGGTAAATGGATATTGGATCTTCTATCCTGATCTGCCTGATGTTTTGGAAAATTATTAATTTTTAGATAGATATTACCAATTAGATTAATGAATTGAATGCATTTTAAGACTTTTTAAGGATCAACTGGAACCCTGGATAACTAAGAAAGTCCAGTATATAGGATACATGGCCATTTTACATGAGCACAACTTTCCAGATAAAGAAAAAAATCGAAATGTGGTTTTTGAGTGGAAATCATCATAAGATTTTTGAGCTGAGTATAGGGCCTGGGTAATATTTTGGAGAAATAGGAGAAAATTAAATATCACATTTTTTTTACCAATACCAATTACCAAGTTCTGACAACAATTTCATTTTTGGTTTAGTTTGGATGATTTGCTATCATGGAAGGTGCTGCAGCTTTTCTACTCTGAGTCATATATTCATATAAGATGAAGCCAATCCCAGCTGAATCTTGGGTAATCCTTTGTTTTTCCACCTGTCTCAATGGAAGTAGTAAATGTAGCACTCCTTAGAGAGTGAGCTCTTCAGCTGAACCCTGTTCATTACCCTGCGACTGTGCAGGGAGCTGTCTGGTAAATGGCTTTATAATGGCTCTTTGCTTCCACTGTGATGTCCCTGCCCATTTCTCTGAATTCTGATGCTTCTCGGTGTAAAGAACCGTGTGACTCAAAACTATTAGTCTACCAATACCACTAAACCTTTTATACTAACATTAAACCGTTTGCTCCATTTAACTGCACCTATTCAGTGCAAAGGTGGCCAGAACTATCTGAATATTCATATCAGTTTGTTGCATTGGTATTAGAAGCAAGCTGTCAAAGGTAGCTTTTTTCTGCAAAAGCAACCTGAGAGTGAGCTCACATTTAGCAACTCAATATTAACTCTGATAATTTATACCATGCCTCATTTCATTTCTCTCACACACACACACAAAAAAAATATTCTGACTGCAGCAGCTTCATTTTAACGTCATCTACCTCCAAGCCTCCATCATTCCCTCACTCACCCACACAGGTGAGCCACTGACCCCTAGATCCCCTTATTTTATGTAAATAACTTCTGATCAACGGGGTGATTACTGTTTGCTATTCATGAAGCTGTGTTGCATGGGAGACATGGTAGTCATAAGGAGTTCAAAATGATGCATTCTGAGCACTTGAAATGCTCATAAGATAAGCAGGCAGTTCAGTATTTCTAGGTTTAAAACAGGCATGCTGCTCTATGATGATAGGTCATAAAACAAGAAGAAAAACTTTAGGAAATATTAATATTTCTATTAATTGAAGCAATTTAAGGAGCATCATCATAAAAGATCCAGTGTGCATGACTCAGGGGGATCCATGGGCAGAAATGGGATATGAAATATCAAGCAAGTTTCCTTTAGTGTCTAATCACCTGAAAATAGGAATTGTCATGTTTTTGTTACCATATGAGCCATGCTGCACCGCCATGTCTCTACAGTAGCCTAGACTGGGGATATCAATAGAGGACCAGTTCAATTTTCTCCTCAGCCACCATAGCTAGCAGCCCCTCTACAACAAGCAGCGCTGGAAAAACACTGAGGGTTTTTTGTAAAAACTCCATCAATTAGTGTGTTTACTGGTTTTAAATCACCAGGTAGGTTTGCTTTTGAGAGGAAAAGACATCCAGATAAAAACCCGCTAAAAACCTCCTGAAAGTCAGGGGCTGGTTGCACCAACAGGACTTACACCTAGTCTTCAGCCAAGTCGGTTGTAACTTGGCATTTTAAATCCGACCACGTAGTTATACCTGTTGCTCCATCTAGGCTTAAGCCTTCTTCTCACTAAGACTAGGCGTAAATCTAATGTCCTAGTCAGGAGCAAGTGTATAGTCAAAATCTGTTCTGTTTCTATGGTAACACATTACAGTAACAGTTTGGCACAATGGCGCATCTCAAATATAGACAATGAGCGGGCATTTAGACATGAGAGTTATTACGGAAAGAAGCAATTTATTGCATGTACAAACATGAGGAGCTGATAAAGAGTTTTTGATTCTGTTTGAGAAATCTCCTTGAAAGCATTGAAGAGCTGTCACTGGACTTGCAGTTTGTGTTTGACCGCAAGGCAGCATTGTCACCCACTTTGCAGCTGCTAACAGCACTTCATTTTTATGCAAACAGTACTTTGAGAAATACAGTTGGAGATATGATTTGTGTCCATAAGCTCACTGTTTGTCGGGTCATCCGCAGGGTGTCACTGGCAGTGAGCCGTCACCTTGGGCAGTATGCCCATCTACCCAGTGAAGCGGAGTCAGCTGTGATGAAACTGTGATTTCGCCTCCAGCATTCCTGACATCGATGGGACTCATACAGATCCAGGCACCAAGTGAACATGAATATCGTTATGTCAGCCGTAAGCAATACCATTCTATTAATGTGGAGATTGCTTGTGATGCCAATTATAGCATCTTTAATTTGGTAGTATGGTGGGCTGGATTTACCCACAATGCATGCATCCTTCAGGAGAGTGCCTTGCATCAGGACTTTGAGGCTGGAGGAATAGTGGCAACCCACTGAAACGCTGGCTGATGACACCAATCAGAGCTCTGAGGACTGAACTAGAATGGCAGTATAACACCATCGACACTGCCACTGGCTTGGTTGTTGAGCATACATCTAAGTCCTTAAGCGCAGGTAAGTTATGTGCATAGATGAAAAACTATTTCCCTTGTATAGAAACTACAGCCTAATTAGCCTATTTCTTTTATTACTCATACGAAAACTTCATTAATTCCCTTTATGTTGTCTGTAATCTGAATTATTCATGTCATGCCTAAAACTGTCTGCAAATTTGTGGTGAATAACTGAACAAATTTGTAATTATGTAGATATATAAGTTGGAAAATGCAAGATTATGCTAAAGAAATATATGAAATTATATAGGTAATTCAATTAAGTGAAAAGGAGGTTACAAATAAAGTAAACAAAACCAAAATGAATGGATTTAAGTCCTAAGATCGGTGCATATCTTGCCAGCTCTGCCATGTTTCAGCACCATGGATAGCGTCACTGGCCGAAGGGGTCAAAGCAGTGGGCAGAGAGCAGATGACGCTCTCCATGGTGCTGACTCATTGATCAGGACAGATCACCGCATAAAGCAGAGCTGACCATTCACTTATTTTCTTTAAAATCATCACCTCATGTTAACTTTTAATATGAAAGAGACAAAGATAGAGAAAATAGATTAAATAATTAAACAAACATATCACCACTCAGTGAGAAATTTGGACATGACAGTACACAAATCATTTGATTTATATTTTTCTAGGTTTCACTGCCCTCACAGAGAGATGCAGATGCACCCTGAACAACTCTGGGCTAGCAGTGTGCACTATCCTCCACAATATCTGTATCACCAAGAGGATCCATCTTCCCAGGCAACACTATCAGCCAGTGCACAAGGAAGGTGTGCATGCTGCGGTCCCTGCAGTGCATGAGGACGTCGATGGAAGACTTGTCCACACATTATTAATACCCGAAAAGCTAAAACAGATTACTCCAACTGTTTACAAAAAACTTAATCACCTCCTTGGTGTTGAAATATTTCCAATGTATTTCTTCAGTTCAAAGTTATTTCAATCCCGTCCAAATGTCTGCTTGTTATAAACATACATTAAAAAAATTAATTAAATAAAAATAATGTAAAATAATAACTGTAAACATTTTACTTTCTACAATCAATTGTGGTTGTTGATTATATTTTCATTATTATTATAATGTCAGTGGATTGTGGTTAATTATTAGTTAGCTGCCACGAGACATCTGTGCAGGAGCTGCATTGGTCAAGTCTGCTAATCAAATAGCGAGCTGGCTCTCCAGCTCCACGTTGACTGTTTCTAATTTTGATGTTCCGTAAAATTGCTATTTCTTTTTTTTCTTTCTTCTTTATTTATTTTCTTTTCTCTTCTGTATGGAGCTATACAGGTAGGGGTAGAGGGTCAAAATATGTATTTGGCTTCTTACAACATGTGTGATGGACATTTCAGTTGTGTGTGTTCAAACTCAAATAGTACTTGTTGCTCTTTAAAGAAATAGTTTCATGGGTTTTCTTTCAGTGTTCCTCATGAATGTGGAATGAATTTAGGACCAGCAAGAGCTTCAAACTTCCAAACCACAGTAAGCTGTTTTTTAAAGTTTTGAAGACTTTGAAGTAAGCGACAGGATGATGCTGCAGGCTGAATTCCTGATTGACTTGTTATCATTCAGAGGTTATTGTATAGGGCTTAATGTGGTCTCAGGCTGGCTTGCAATTTATGTTTGTTGAAAGCTGAGGTAGTCATGCCTTTTCTCATGGTCTCAAAATGACAGTTTGACAGTTAAAGTACTGCATTCATTCATAAAAAAAGAGAAAATACCTGAAATACTTTTTATGTCATGGCACATTTTCCTGAGGTCCTCCATCTTTAGGATGACCCTGGCCATTCTACTGTTACTTGTTTTATTACAATTTAGAAAGCAGCTGATATATTATATAGCAACGCCTTACAAACATATGGTATCAACTATAGTAAGTGGAAAGCTTCCATTCGTAAACAGGCCTTTATCATGTGTGTTTTCTACCAAAAATTGAAATTTTTTATTTCCCTCTTACTGTGAAGCGCTTGTCTCACTACATATCTTCAATAAAACTGCAGCTAAAGCCAGCATCAACATTCTGCTTTAGTTTCAACTTTCCTCTTACTGTAATGAAGTCGGATCATGGTGTTTTATATCTCAAAGCCGTAAGAGAGCCCATTTCAAAGGCCTTGATTTATTCTACTGTTGTTTTCTGTCTTTTCAAGACGATCAATAGACGCTATCAGGTAAACAGATATTACTGGCATGTGTCTAAACTGAATTATAAGGGTTTTGTGGCTCATTGATTTCAGAAACATGGCATTTTGAATAATGTTGAAGAATTTAAATTATCTCATTTTCTCTTTGAAACAAGTCTTTGTGTGTAACAGTACATAAAATTCTATTTTACTTTACTTCAGTATGGATTATAGAGTCCTACCTCCTTACAACACAAAGCATGCATAACTAAACATTTCCTTTTTAAGATTATTTTTGTGGGATTTTACCCTTCATTGACAGGACAGTATAGATTGACAGGAAACGGGGAAGAGAGAGAAGGGGAATGACACACAGCTAAGGGCCTCAGGCTGGACTTGAAACTGGGCCACTGCAGAAGTCTTTTGAGGCACACACTCTACCAGGTGAGCTAGAGGTCACCCCAACTTTTATTGTGATTATGTTCTCTTGATAAACGCTACAACCACATGGGTTCTGCCTTCCACAGCGTGAAAGATGTAAAAAGCTTTGGATAAAAGTTTTACATTTTGCCTCTCATTCACTAATTGACAAACTCACTCACACATCAACGGCAACAAGCTGCCATGCAAAGTACTGGCCTGGCCTTCAGGAGGATTTTATCAGATAATAACAGTAGAGATGAGGGAGAGAGAGATGCAACAAATGTCCCAATGACATCTACATTTGTGGTTTTGAGGAAAGATCTCTTTCAGGACGCACAGACGTGCGATAGATTACATGTGTACAGAACAGATCAACACAATAAAATAATGGTAATACATATCAAGCAATGATATGTAGAGGGAGACACAGAGAAAGAAAGATTCCCATCAGTTTCAGCTGAAACTGGTGCTTAGTACTAATAAGTGAACATTGGCATTCTCATATACTTCACCAAGACAGTGACCTGTACACCTGCATTATATTATGTGTCTCAAGATCATATTCAACCTCAGTGGTACCACTTTGGTTTCATCTGGGTTTTCTTCACATTTTCCTGACACATCCAAATTTCAGCTGAAGTATGTATTGGTTTTGAAGCAGCGGCCTGCCCCCTTTGGATAATGGAATTGGCAAGTTATTGATGCACTATTTTTACTTTTAAGTACACATTCAATATTCTGGTCGCATTATACAATTTCTGTTACTTTGTGAGCTGCAAGGATTTACTTCTGCCTCATTTTGAGATTTTCGGTGCATGCTCATAGGCATCATTGGCTTTAATGAAATATGGGCCGGAGTTCTTTGTGTAGGCAGTGGGAGAAAGTTTCCAATTTATAACGATTCCACACTGATGCATATTTCCTTATAATAGTCAGAGAGAAAAGTACAGAAATGGAAAAGACAGCAGAAGATAACTCAGATTAAAACCACTACAACTTCGGCCTTATTTGAGGGTAAAGGCACGTAAATGCGATTTACCCACCACTCAAAATCTGAAACGCTGCTTGCTTACACACATCAACCCCAGAACATTTATACATAGTTTACAGGGTTACTTGTGCTCTCTTACACCCATTCTTGTTTTTTTCCCACATGTTATTCCCTGTGAGCACAGAGCAGCTGCCCACATGATGGAGTTAAAAACAAACCCTCTGCATTTGAGCTGCCAACAAACCATGTAGGCCTTAGCCTTATTGTTGGTTTGAAATCAGAACTTTTTCATCAGGAAGTTTTGTGCTCATTTCGGAAGGCGTCATTTTGTAACATTACAACTGATACATGTTAATTTAGCTCTAAATTTAGCTCTTTTAGCTCTTGCTTCCTTAGCAAACGGCAGCTCACCTAAAAGTTGTTTGCTGTGGCTTGATCGCAAGTTGTCATCTGTCACTTTCATTCAGTGTTTATGGCCTGTTAGTACGCGGTTAGCCTTTGCTGTAATTTTACACTTAAATGCCCAGTTAGTTACTGTAATTTGCATAGTATATCAGACATAGTGCAGATGTTAGAAGTGTACACCTTTACAGCCACTTACCATATATTTTGACGTATTAGCAGTTGTGCTGCTATGGTTATATAACTAATGCAGCGCCTATAAAAGGATATGTGAAATCAGGGCTGATTTTTGGTATGAATGTTTTATCATAGCTGTTTATGCATTTTTTTCTCCAATTCAATGATTGAAATAATTCATTACTTTTGAAATATCTAACTAAAAATATGAATTTACTTAAAAACAAGTAATCAACAAGAGAGATAAAACAATTCTGTAGCTGAAAGATACAAATACTTTTTCCAATATATGGGAAATAAAAACAACAATTTAGTCCTCCAATGCACATTTTTCACAACTCAGCGTTTTCCAGAAATTCATTTATTTGTGGTGGCCCGCCACAATATTGGCATTTGCTCGACACACATTGATTATTATTTTTAACTGGGACGCATATTTGGAGGACTGTTGGAATATAAATACTAAGTTCGTTTTTTTGGACTCAGGGGAGCATAGAACATTGATTTGGTGTGTTAAGGGCGTGATCATCTTTTTTTAGCTGCCTCAGACTTTACATTAAAAATTTAAAAGAGTCTGAAAGTGCCACAACTTTTCATATCTCAGTAACGGAGGGTGGCAGCAACTCGGGACCAAGGCTGCCATGTTTTGCATCCCCAAAGAAGCTGGTGGGGACCTTGATTCTGACACAATTTGACATTCAGAAAAAAAGTATTAAACTAAAAATGCCAAATTATTTTCAGGCCTACATGTCTCGCAAACAGCAGGTCCCAGTGATTAAGGGCCTCAGCATCAAATTTCTTACCTCTGATGTGTGTTTCACCTATACTGCCTTTGACCCCCAATGGGGTAGCGTGCCATAGTTTGAGAAACACTGGTTTAACGGTAAAGGCTCATTACTAACAGTGCTAATCCAAATACTACATGATGGTAAATTCATAATTATTGTGTTATGTGTTGACCCTGTCTAGCCACTACTTTAAAACCTATTTTTAGATGATGTTTGAGCCTTAATGGTCTACTGGATGTGACACTGTAATATACTCTATAATGTACAGCACAGCATTTGACTATTTATGAACTGAAGATAACAAATTGTGTTTTGTATATTGCTTGACTTCTCATAGGAGATGATTTAAATGTTTTCAACTATCTCAAAATGAAATTGTGCAGCTGGAATACAAAACTACAGGTTCACCATAACCAAGCTCTGCCTCCCGCTTCATCTGCAGGACAGACACAAAGGTGCTGACGCATCTTAATGCCTCCTTTGCTCTTCTTTTCAGGTCAGTCATTATCATATCGAATTTGCATCAACTTCTCACTGTCCCAGAGCAGGAGCAGCAACTTTCTTACCATTCCACACATGATCTCTGACAAGCAAATCCTTGCATTAATCTCTGCCCACTATCTCAGAAGTGTCGTCACTCTGCCTTTATCCCCATGAACTTTTAGTGTATACCATTTATGAGTGATAAGATTCATATATGTTATTGATAAAACTACATTTAATTATTATTATTTAATTATTTAATTATACATTTTTTTCATGTTATTTTGTGTGAGAGAGACATGTGTAACGTGTGATTATTGCAGATGTAATTCACATATTTCTTATGCAGAGTGACTTACACATCCTGAGGATATAATCATATCTAAAAATAAACATCCATAAATCTGCTTACAAATCATAAAAAAGGCTCCTTCAAACTCCAGACGCTGACTGAGAATAATCACATTTTAAAAGTTACTTCAGCATCAAAGTGATCTAGTGATAGTTCTCTGTACATCCATGGGTACACTGAAAACAGGAACTGCTAATAGCTAATTCTGCATAATTTTTAATGGGGCCTTAAAAAACCCTGACTTAGTCGGACCATAATCCCCTGTCACTCATTCCTGCATGGCCTTCCCCTATAGTTGCATTGGGCAAATTTATATCCAGTGTATTCTCCTTACTGTTTACTAGTTTGTTTAACACTGCGTTCATTAAATGCATGTCTTATTCCCCATATCCACCTGTCTTTTTTGTAGACCGATATATTGTCAGATGGATATTGGCTCACACAGTATGTTAGGAGATAACAGAATGTGAATAGAAAATGCAGTGTTTCTGAGTGTTTTAATTTATAGTTTTAATTACCTTTTTTTCTTAATTCAAAATGTTATATGTAAAAGTTTTTATGTTAACCAATTATAATTGAGATAATCTATTATCATTGCGTGTCAGTTGTAAGTCATCTTTCATTAAGTTTATTTTTGAACTATTCATATATTGTCACAATAATAGCCAAGTGTAAGGGCTCATTGTCAAGACTGCCAAATGTTTATCTTGAGTAATGTGTAAAAAAAGGACGGAGCATTAATTTGTTAAGCCCAACCATCGGTTTTAAAAAAAAATGGAGGAAAGACAACTTGTTCTTGCTCCTTACTGAAACTCATTGCATATTATGCACCTCAGAGGGACAGTAGTGAGGCAGGTTTTTGATTGGCTGAATGTAGCCACTGCTAATAGTTGTGTTGCATTTACAAATGCTGCAACTGGAGTTGCAAGTTTTGTAGCTATTAAAGTGTCCAATAGTATCACCACTTTATTAGTTTTTCCAGATCTGTTGGCTGCCAAGTTCAAAGTATCTTTATTGTCCTTGCAGGGTAATAGGTTTGCAGCTAGGATTCAAAGCATTCAGAGCGGGCAGATACACTGATATGCCATTAATTTCGGGGGCAAGAGCCACATATATATCACCACATGGCTATACACACACACACACACACACACACACACACACAAACAAATCAAGGAAGATCGATAAGACATAGAAGTGATGAATGTAAATCAGGCTTACATAAGATCACATTGTGAACATGTGTCCATACAGGTATTTATGTGTCAATTAGGAAAGCTACTGTGGCTTTTGTCCTGTAGGCTGACATTGTTGTTTGTTTCTCAGCTGACAATTACATGGTTGCTGCCACTGACTGACAGATTTCACTAGATTTAAACAGCTTTCCCAGCCCTCACCGTTACATGTTAACGGTGCACCGGCACACTGAAATGAAGCGGACCCACTAATGCAGACAACAACAACAGGACATAATTTACAGTGTGGTGCAGTAGGGGGTTCTACAGCACCCAGGTCAGAACTACAAGTTAACATATTAAGCAATCAGTGTGCATTAGCAATCTACAGACAACAGCCAAATACTAAACACAGTTTAACATGTAAATGGAAGCAGGGACAAAGCAGATGTTACACTGCTTGGGCTTCATAAAAGGCAGTCTGAGGAAAACAGTTCAAACTCTGACCTATGGGGATTATTTGGGCACTCAAAAAGGGTAGTAGCCTGCCTTAACTTGTTGTAGGTTGTATATGTCTGAAAGCCGGGCTTAACACACCTTGAAATCTGTGTTGGACTTTTTTCATCATGAAAGTAGCACTGGCTTCAAAACATAGTTTATTATCAAGAATAAAGTCCAAGTATTTAAAACTATCCACCAACTCCATACCAGCACCTTTAATAGTGGTTAATACAGGTTTAGGAGAATTAGAACTGATTATCATGTCTTTTGTTTGAGACAGTTGTAAGAAGGACTCATCACACCAAGATACAAATTCATCAACTACAGGCCCATGCTCCTCACCTTCAAGAGGACTTATGATCACAGAATCAACTGAAAATGTGTCTCTTTGTATGCTTGTCATTTATTCCCCTTACATTTAACATTTAACACCTGTTGCCAAATATCACCTATTTACCTTTCGTCGCCATATGGAGGCAGTACTCATGACTTGAGGTTATGTACTGCAAAAGAGCAGTTGACTCACAGAATTGCTCTCCAACAATGGAGGCTGAAAGCTAAAATTATACCACGCCAACAAGATGCATCACACAAGCTTTGGGATGATGTTATAATTCCCATGGCTGCCAGTTTGGAAATGCTAATAGTGGTAGAGTACATTTTAAATGATGTGTCATGCAATGGAATCTTCATTTTGACTAATCGTGCATTTGCAAATGCAGAAATGAAAAAATATTGAATTTTAATGTCCTATATTATGTTCACACAAATGACATTTCAGTTTAATTAATGGATTTCTATTTGACATAATCAATCCTGGATGATTTTAGTAGTTACTGCTAAACAGCTATATCACCAGTATAAACCAATATTTAGTGTACTGTAAAATAGGAACCCTTTATACTGGTACAATATTGTTTAATTGTAGTATTTAACTTTTTTTTCACTGCATCACTGGGCAAAATTAAAGATAAATTACTTGTAAAAAAGAAAGGGGTGGATAACGGACAGTAAAAAGCCTTTTCCAGTCTCTATCCAGTCCAGTCTTGTTCCAGGAGGACAGACAGTTAGCCCTCATTAATTCTCTAAAATGGCCTAAGGCTAATTTCCTAAAATTATTGATAAAATTAATTCATTTCTAAATCTTTTGCTCTACTCTTTTTACTCTCTGATTAGTTTAATAATTGTAGACAGAAGCTTACAAGCTAGCTATCTTATCGTGGGTGTTTTTCATAATGGGCTGCAATGTACCTATTTTCTCTGACAGAGACTTTGGGAAAAGCACAGACACAAAAGGAAGACAGCACAGTAAAGTCTAAGCAAAGTTTGCCATGAATCTGTCCACTCAGATGGTGGTTTTACGAGGATTATAAAAGTAACCAAGCCTCCACAACTTAATCCAAACAAATCACAAACGAAACTATTTTTGTGACCATGATCAACAATCAAAATGCTGGTCAACAAGCAAGTCAAACCAAGCTGTTTCAACACAGTCACGCTGAGTAACACTATAGCCAGCACTGAAAATCACCACAGCGAGTTCACAGCAAAACAATACAATGCAAAATGTTAAAATAAGAAAGTACTCACGTTTAGCTGTCACTGTCAAAGATGTCGCCACACGAGTTCAGGCGGAGCTACCACAACTTCTCCAATGCATATCTCCAGCCTTCACTGTCAATCCGCTCCATTTATCTGACAGTGGAAATCCTTCCGATATAATAACTTGTATGCAGTTTTCCTCTTTTTGTTTTCAAACAGGGAAAAACTTCTGAAGAAGTGTCTTATCTGTCTGTGGTGGTAGTAGCAGCATGCCAACGCAGTTATCCTGATTTTGGCTAGCAGCAGGTGTCGCTGTCATTGTGCCGGTTGTTGTCCTGTTTACCTTTTTCCTTCCCAAGTTGTAAACAGAGCGTTTAACTAATGTCGCACGGCTCCTTTCAACTTCAAACTTCCTAAACTACTGTCAACAGGCTCTTCACGGGCTGAGGACGTCAGGTATTTACAAACAGGTGAATGGATTATGACATCCAAGATGGCGTATTTTCTTCCTCGCTGTAACTGCTGCTCCGCTGCTCATTGACGCCGGTAACGGCCGGAAGCCAGACTGCAACAGTCTATGCTTTTAAATCGGCATGTTGTTATGGATGTTTATTGTATTTAGAAATTCCAGCAGATTTTTTTCCCCCAATTTATACATTCGTGATATATTTATATGTAAGTGCTTCTTCGACTATCGTCATTTTTGTGTACCTGCCACAAATAAGAAAAAGGGAACACATTTTCTATTATTTTGACACACTTATTTCACATCAAAACGCCCCGAACATATTATATATGTGATGTGATGTTTTATATATTTATATATGTATGTATATATATATATATATATATATATATATATATATATATGTTTTTTTATCTTTTTTTATATATATATGTGTATATATATATATGTATATATATATATATATGCCTGTTTGTTTTTTGTTTTTGCTATTTCCTGCCACATTTTCGACATTCTGATCTAGCCTATTATTAACTTCAAATACAAATGAGACAAAAATACCCAATTTAATAGTAATTTATCATGTGTTGTATGATAAAAGGCCTATTTTTTTTATTTATGTATTCATTCATCCATTCAATCATTCATAATAATTCATAACTCTCATTTCCACCACCTTGTACAAAATGTAAATTCATGAAGTTTTTGTTTTGTTTTGGGTTTTTTTTAGAGTCTGTGTACTTATGACCACAATAGTTATGTGACAGGAGGATAGTTTAGTCAAGCAGGGAAACTAAGAAAAAGAAAGTAAGAAACTAAGAAAAAAAGAAATCCAGGTAATTCTTTGTAAAATAATGAATATGTTTGTTGCCTGTCATTTACAAACAACTCATGTTTTCTTTGAATACAAATAATGAGAAAACAGCTTTTTATATTGTATTTTTTATGTATATTCAAAGCCAACACCAAAATAGACATTAGCAAGTTAATTTGTCATTTCTGGAACAGTTGTTTTCATCACTTTTTGGGGGGGGGTGGAACAGACTGCTGCTAATGGATGTGGTAATATTACTGAAAATATTTTAACAATACATTTCTCTAAAAGATATGCTATATTTTTTTTTAAAGTTTCCAAACCAAAATGCATAAAAGCTGAAGAATGGCCAAATGTGTCACATGTGGCCAAAAAAAAGGACTGGGTCATGTTAAACATTTTTCTTAATTTTATTATGTCAAAGATTTTTATCCATACAGTGAACATGTTGTGATTAATGTTTGAAATACAATGCTAGTGTGGTTTAGTCAAATTGGCACAATGGCCTTCACCAAGTATCTTCAACTTTTTTACAGGCCAAGGACCCTGTCCCTTCAAAGAGATGCAGCAGAGACCACCTACTACATATATTGTATAAAATCACATTGCATATTGACCAGGGCAGATGGAGGTATTCCTGCAGCAGGCCATCAGCCTCAGGCTGCAGTCTTTTTTTTTTCTTTTTTTTTTAAAGAATATTTTTTTGGGAATTTTTGCCTTTTTTTTTTAGATAGGACAGATCAACAGTGTGAAAGGGGTGAAAAAGGGGATGACATGCAGCAGGGTCGTGAGCTGGACTCAAACCCATGGCCGCTGCGGCAAGGACAGTGCCATCATTCATGGGGTGCCTGCTTTATTCACTCAGCCACCGAATGCCCTGAGGCTGCAGTCTTGACATGTATTTGCATTTTGGGTAGATGAAGGAGGAAACTTTCACATAGAGAAGTTGTTACGAAATGCAAAATATGTTGAATTTTATGTTAATGTGTATTTTCAGAGATATTTATTTTTTTACTTTTTGAAAAGAAAAAAACATTTAAAAAACTGACAAAGAATAATTGCAGTAACTCTGAGGATGCCCTAGGGGTCAGAGACCCCCTGTTGACCAGACGGCGCCTATACAACAGCTTAAAAAAACAATAACAATGATGAAACAGATGTGACAGAAGAAGCCAGAGACTTTCAGTGGATCTCTACACAAACTGAGAAAAGGGAAACAATGGAAGAAGCTTAAATTGACAAAACGAAATACATATAGATACAAACATTTAAAAAAAAAAAAAAAACTTGGTGTCCCATGTACAAAGGCTATATGTTTTTGCGGCAGTGGCAGCGATCTGTATCTCCCTCTCTCTTCCCCCCCCTTTCACCGTTATCTGTCCAAAGCTGAAAATAATAATAAAAATATGACTAACTCTAACTGTAGGCAATCTTCTTCATCTCTGTTAGACTAATCACAATAAGGACTCTGCTTGTGATTATCATGTCTCAACAAAAGAAGCAAAATAAAAGAATATTAAAGTTAAGACCTTGGAAATACACTGGCAGAGCACACCTTGAGCGCGTGAAAGGATAACAATTAAAATGTTACACATCAGAAAGAAACATCATTCAACAATGTAGACATTAGCTGTAGGAGTGTGAGTCTACATTTCTTATAGTCATCCTTGTTTTGTCTGACAGTTTCTTTAAAGTTGGTGTATTTTCCAGAGGCTCAAAAGTTAATTTTCTTCCAAAGGTCGCTCAAGGTAAACACCTCCCAAAACACTATTGTTCCTGTGGTCAAACAAATGAATACCTGATTCAAATGTGTCATGCATCAGAGGCGATTTAGCGGTTCTAGAGATAGGGGTGTATTTTCTCCCTCTGAACAGAAGCAATAAAAAGTTTAATTTGCCATAAAACTATAAACAAACGATGTGGGCATCCACAAAAGAAGTCATATATTCAGTTCAGCCTCAGAGAGGACAAGTATGAGGTTATTGGTGCACACTCCCATATGGCCAGTTGACAACTTGGAATGCATAATTTATACTTTTATTTTGTATTTTAGTATCTACCATATCATTATTTAAATGCAATAAATAGTAATTGTTTGGACTCATCTGTGGTTTATGATATTGTCATGCATTAGCTGAGAATACTATACGTTTGAAAAGGCACTACGACAAAACCACTTTAAAGGCAATCAGAACGGCAAAACACAATCAATTCAGATTTTTCCCACAAGTCTAATGCCCATGTTGCCCCCTCTCTTTGGTTCCTTTAAGTTGCAGCGCAGCTCAGACTCAGAAGTTACATTAAAATGCAATAATTGAAGAATCTCCCAGGTGACCGGCACTGCAGAGGAAGCACTCTCAGTGTTATCCCAGCCCACATCCTGTTGTGATAATGTTTCAGACCTTGGCAGGGACAACACACACCAGGCACTGGGGAGGAGAGGGCAGAGGAGGTGAAGAAGCTGAACGACGAGACTGAGTCGTGAGGCTGTTGCTGAAGGAACAATTGAAGACAATTAATTATTTTTCTGTTTGATGATTTGTCCTTCATATACTGCATCCTTTGCTTTCCTCTGTAAGCTTCATCATTCATGGTTAAGCTAACATTATGGAGGAGAGTAGAGATGTACCAGTGGCTGGCTCAAGGTCCCTGAAAGATGAAAATTGCAGCTTTAAAGCTGTTGTGTTTCAGTGAAAATCCTTGATATGTTTTCTGTAAAAGGATAACAGCAGGAAAGCAGTTCTTAAAAGCCGAATATAAATCCAATTGCTGCTACAGTGCATGGTTTCAGTTTTCACCTTTTTTGGCTACCTCATGCATACACATACTGTTTACTCATAGTTATGTCATAATTGTGCACCCTAATGACAAGATGATAACATTTTAGCTGTTTGGGGCTGAACACTCTCTCCATCTTTCAACGCAGAGAATGTTTTGGACCCACTTGCCTCTGCATGCACAATTACTTGTACAGCATAATAATATAATTTTCCTGATTTTTAAGCATAGAAATGAAAGGCCTCAGGTAAGTAAGAGTGCACATAAACGCATACTGTCCATACTGTCATGCATCCATAGGCAACACCAATAAACAAAGAGATAGAATATGCCACTTTTCTCTCTAGCATGCATGATTATCTGGATAAGACATGTAAAGAATGGCCTCCATAGCAATTTCTATAGTATAAGGGGAGACTTGAGCCTTTCCGTCCACCTTTTATTCAGTTCACAGAGGAGCACTGTAGGCAAACCCTCCAGCTAATGATCTCAGATTTGAGAAGCATGACCCTAATGATTCACTAATGCAGTCTCTGCACCGAGTATAGCATTACTACATACAGTAGCTCTCACTCATTGTGTAAAATAGCTAATATAATACAGTACTGAGAGTACTTTGGCTATGCAGACAGACATATCAGGTTAATGCCACAGTGAATGGGGGTTGAAGTGAAGCTAATGGTGCAGTATGCTGCAGACTATGTATTAATTAATGTGAAAAAAAACATTGTTCATTTGCATTAGATGCAAACTGAAAAAAATAAATGTTCAAAATACTGAAATATTTTCATTTAACACAGCTTTAAAGTAACACAGACCCAATATGAGATACCTTAAATTAATGCTTTATTTTATAATGATATTTAACCCTTTTAAACCCGAGAAAATAGGCTTTATTTTTTTTCAAAACCAGGGGAAGAAGGCAATGAGCAACAGAAGAGGAAATGACCCAAAAATTAGGAGAAATTAGTAGTAAAAATTACAAGAATATTTACTGAAAATTAGTAACAACAATAACAACAACACAAAAAAGAAAAGAAAATAAGCTTTGGGAAAAAGTGCCATACGATTTATTGTAATTTTGTAACACCTTTTGAAATATTTAGTTATAATATAGTTTTTGCCTAGCTTTCTTTCTTTTTTCCCTAGACATTTTTCACCATTTTTTTTTTTTAAATGTTCTAAATCTACTAATCTCTTGCAGTTTGTGAAACACTTCCCACCAAGTTTCTCATTGCCTTTTATGCCTTTTAAGTTTTTGAAAGAAACTGCACCAATTCAGAGATTTAAATACTTGTGAAAGGCTTTGAAAGAAGAAATATCATGTCGCTCCAGGGTTTAAATGTTTAAATACCATACTATTATCCATTTTTGAATGCAAGGACTATATACATGAACACACTGTGCAGCAACCAAAGTGGTCATAGAAATGTTTTGCTGTCAGAAAGATTAGTAAATTGTGTGAAAATATAAAAAAAAAATGTGTGTTGTGTTAAGAGTTTTAGTCCAAAGCTTTTCAATTCAAATTCTATCTTGGAAATAATGGGAAGCAGATTAGCTGTTGATGTTGCTGCTGTTGATAACAGTAATGATAGTGAATGTAATTGAAAACTGGGTATTCTAAGCAGCATCACATCACTCTCCTCACACTGGACTGGACCCCGGGGAACAAACAAATGGGAAATATGGGAAACAACTGCTTCATGTGAAGGCAAATCAGACTGTCGTCACTGTCCATTTCACTCAGTCTACCATCCCCACTCTCCTAACCCAATACCCAGCCATCAACCCCCCAACAACCCCCCCCATTCCTCCAAATGATGCATGCACATGCAGAGTTACAGCAGCACCTACTGGTGGCCATGAATAAATGCAATAGATAATTTCCTCAGCTCTGATAAGGTGATGTATTCATAGGAAAACTTGCCACAAATGAAATGAAATGCATTTCATCCCTGTGCTGTTATGTTTTCTGATGCATGCCCTCTTTTTGCCATTCATTCTCATCGTTAGACTTGTTCATCCTCTAAGATAAGATAATGCAAATTTTGACAGCTGCATGAACAGAAATAACATACATGGGACTGTGCGTGGTAAATGTATTACAACAAGAAAAGAAAATGTTTTCTTTTTGTCTTAAAAAAAAACAACAACAATATAACAAATAAACCAGCTGTGCATATGGGCTGTTTATATGACAGTATGTTGATTTATTTTCAGATTATTATATAATGGACTTCTACTCCTTATTAATATTAATCAGTATACATAAGTATCACAGTAGCCCTAACCCAGTTCAAGTTTGTCCCACTTGGCATTACAGGAAGGCTGCTCTTAAACAAACATAATAACAGTGCCAGACCCAGCACATTCAGGGCCCTGGGCAAGATTCCTCTGGTGCCCCCACCTCCATATTAGTACATTATTTGTACTTTGATTTTTTTGAATAAACAAAATAAATATGATACAAGCACATCAAATCATGTTATGTTGAGAATTTGAATGAATCCTCACAGGACAAGCATAAGTGTACATTTCGGGACACACACACACACACACACACACACAACACACACACACATCCCCTTCAGTATTTAGAACATGTGCATTTGTACCATCCAATGAAAACATTAAAGTAGCAGAGGACTTTTATCATGACAAAATTAAAGAAATTTCCACCGTACATTGATGCAGAAAAGGCAGATTGGTGTATAAAAATTCACCAGAAGGCAGGAAATGAAGAGTTTAATGCTCAAAATTTCCTGAGGGATGATCCCCCACCCCTCCCCCATTTCATATGTGTCCCCCCAATGTAGAAATGAACCAATGCCCTTGGGGTCTAGCCATATTGTTTGCATAATTGTAGTCTCTGGGCTGTATATACTTTGTCCCAATCCTGCCTAATCTAAGTCCTCATCTAATCAGCAGCATCAGTATGTGCAACAAACCCTCATTCCTGTAATAAAGATGACAAGCATCAATCTGTTTTCTCAAGTGCACCACTCTTCAGTTTTCAAGATCAATTAGCATCACATGTGCAGGGACGGTGGAGTACTGTTTCCTTCCGTTTGGGGAGAGCGTGTTGCTGACACAGAGGACTGAGCTGCGGTCACGATCTCATATGGAGACACTGACATGAATATGCCAGCAATTTCACGAGCAAAGATAATGCAGTCTCATATGAAGCACTACAAAAGGGTAAACAGTAACTTTTTCACTCTGATTTCATGGTGAATTGTCAGATGTGCAGAACAAGGAAAATGTTCTGAAAACTGTTTCTTCTGGCACTGCCCTTCTGCTTTTAAGTGTCCACCTGTTGTTTTCAGAACTAAGTGGGACACATTAAAGCATGTGTTTTGGTGTGTTCCTGGATGTATTTTTAAAAATCTTTTGTGTAGTGTAACTTATTCAATAAAATTTCACAACACTAAAAATCTGTTCACTTTTAATACTTAGAAAAGTGAGTCAGAGGATTTAGGAGTGAAAAAGTTAACCCCTATTGTTCTGCTGGTGTAATAATCCCACCAGATGGTGCAGGAAATTATCTTTTAATTTCCCCCGATTAAGATAATAAGTTGAAAGTCTGTGAAGATCATACTCACATAATGTTCTCTGTGCTCCTAATAGGCATCTCATTAAATTTTCTACAGTGTCCTACACCCCTGCACCTAATTTTACTTTTAAATCCAGTGATACCATCATCGCCCTTGTTCCCTATACTGTGCACCTCTTTGGGCATTTGGCAGGAAATTGGATTGGGATGAGCATGTGCTGTAGAAGATGAGGCCTACACGCCAGACTCTTATTATGCTTTGCTTTCAAATGTGCAAAAAGAATACAGAAGAAAAACTATTTTCTATTCATGTATGCAGCTCATGTGTGAAAATTAAATTGTCACAGGCCATCCTTCATCACTTCAATACAAAAGGCAAGAGTGTGAAGAGACCTGCCCTTGAAACATACTGTCATAGTTTGCATTTGTATCAGGCTGTTGCTATCTTTACAGGAGAGGAAGGCGGATGAAAGAAATGAGGAGCAGACAGAGGCGGGCTGTTTTTATATTGGTACACTGTACAGACATTTTATTTCACACATTTGCCATTTAAATGTTCAACATCCTGTTGAGTTAATGGCTTACACAAGGCTTTTTACATCTCACATCCCATTGCTGTGAAACCAGACCAGACGTCTGCCTCCTGGTAGGGCAGAGCTGCAGCCAGCAGCACACTACAATAATTCGCTTATATCTCAACAAGATTTGTAATGTGTGTGTGTGTGTGTGTGTGTGTGTGTGAGAGAGAGAGAGAGAGAGAGAGAGAGAGAGAGATGCTTATTTAGGGCCTAAGCATTCACTAAACTCATCTATTGCTTCAGTTTTTCAGTACTTTTAAGGCTTTGTTATTGGCATGAATTCAATGTCAGATTTTGTTTTGTGGGGGAGACATACTAAACTTTGGGTCTGCGGTTCTCCCATCATGAAAAATGTTACCATCAAATATTTAATTTTGTGCATGCTGGTGAATTTTTACGCACCAATTTATAGCTTTTTTTGCATCAATTTGTGGTGAAAATATCTCTGAATTTGTCAAAATAATGTCCTCTGCTACTTTTATGTTTTTATTTGGGGGTGGGAAAATGCACATGTTTTGGCAGTTAAGGGAGGAGTGCCCCTTGTGCCCTCCTTGAAATCTTTACCTATGCATGAATGATTAACTCCTTTGATTGTGTGACAAGAAATACAGAGTTAATAACAGCATCTTCATGCAGAAGCTTTAGTTTAGGCCCTGAGCCACTGGGCCTGTGCCGTAAAGGTTGGTTCGGTAATCCACCCATGCTACTGAGGGCGTAAGGCTTCTATAGCTTATTTTTTCTGAGAATGTGGAGATTTCTGCAACTTTAATTTTACAATCAATAAATAAAACATAGTGAGTATTGGGGTGCTGGGTAGCTCACCTCGAAGAGCGGGCACATGTCCATACTGCAGCAGGTTTGGGTTCGACTCCATCCTGTGGCCCTTTGCTGCTTGTCAACTCTGCTCTCTCCGCTTTTCATGTATAACCTGTCCTATCAAATAAAGGCAAAACATAGAGAGTATTTCATGTCATGATATCAGTATTTAAGACACAATTTATTAAAGTTTGACTACTTTAAGGAGAAGTAGGTAACTAAATAAGTAACTAAATACTATAAATTAAGGATTCAGTATTCTCCGCCAGACTTATTTCTAAGAGTTTTGACGAATGTTTAATGTTTTCATTATGGGAAAATTAAAAATACAAAACAAACAAACAAACAAATAAATAAATAGCAAAGAATATACAGTGCAGAGAGAGGCAGAAAATCAAGTCGGATTATTTGAAACCTCCACCAAAATAAAAATTAACATTTGGCAAGCTAAGACTAAAACCCTCTGAAACACCATATGGACAATATTTGAAAATAAATTCAACAGAAAATCGAACTGCACAGACTGCCTTTCTCTATAGCTTTTATTTTAACTGTTTTGGGTGGGTCTATTTTTTTATTCCAATGTATCTTAATTTTTTTTAATGAATGTTTAATGTGGTTTATTTGTTCACCATAAATTGCCTGTATATTTAAAAGGTGCTCAAATAAACTTGCCTTGTCGTGCCTCCAGCTGCATCTCTGTGCATGTTCACACGCCAACAGGCCACCAGAGGGTCGAGCACACTCCGCACATCCCTCAGTCGGTTTCACTTCAGCTCCAAAAGTTTGCTTGTAGTTTGGCGGTGGGCGGAGACCTTCCTCCCTACTTAGACCAATAAATGAAACTAGTTAGTGATGGAAAGTCGGTGGCAGAAGTGCAGAAGTGTCTGGTGATAAACTGGGTGTCAATTAGAGGAGCTCTCTCACCGGTGATCAGCTACACAGCACAAGGTGACTGACTGAGCAAGCAATACTTAAAATTAATCTTATTTCAGATCAAGTTGCATGGGGTTTTCTTGTGTTTGTAGGCTTTAATTTTATTTATTTGACATGCTCGGTGGTAATTCATGGCGTGGTCGCTCCATGATGAACGAGGTAAGAAATGATGACCTCTTTTGCTCTTCATCAGAGTCGTGCCTGTTGCTTGTTGAGAGAACAGAAGATGGAGTGGCGCCAGCAGACCAGTGTCAGCTGTGCAGACGCGTTCAACGAGGCTCGACGCTGGATTGAGGTACATACTTAACTTTCATTTCACCCCTTTTCTTCTTTTTATTTCTTCATTTGTTTCAGAGGCTATTTGTGTTCCTCATCAATTACTCCTGTGCAAACAACCATGAAGATTTTGGCTAGGCAGTTATTTAACCCGTTGTGGAGACAGGATTTTTTTTTCAGTCAGTGGCAGCCATGAAAACCACTTGTGCATTCTTTCGACTTTAACTCACTTAAAAACAGTTGATGCTCTTGTGTTTTAAATGGCTGTGACTCAGCACTCATAAACCTAAATTTACAGACTCATATCTGAGTTCAAATGCAAAATGCACCCTGATAAGACTCAGGTAAGCCTCCTGACGCAGAGAGGATTGTCTGTGGTTGCACAGATAAAAATGATTTCACTGCAGGAGCCTCAGAGGGAAATGCACATGGAGGGAAGGCAGATAATTAGGTAATGTTTGTTCTTTTAGTGCCCGTCCACTGAGATGTGCTGTAGGCAGGTTTTGCCGTGCACGCATTGTTGAGGATGTGGTTTTTATAGCCATGCATTTTCTCGGTTGTTACAGGCTGCTCCTGTCCAAACACTGCTGAAGTTGTAACCCTTAAATCATAACCCATGAATGCAACTTGTAGACAGCAGGCTTTGTATGCTGACCAACTCTAAATGTGACCATTAATGTCAATTGTGTCTGAGTGGATCATTATGAGAATTCTGTCCAGAGTGCTCTTGGCGGTGAGCCCATGCCAATTTTACCCATCTATCCTCCTGCACTGACGGATGAAAGGATGGATGAGCAGTGATGTGTTTGTGTGTGTGTGTGTGTGTGTGTATGTGTATGAGGCAGGAGGGAAGCAAAGCATGCTGCTTTTAAGGAAATGGTATTGTAAATGGTGTCATAATCGCTCCCTCATGCCAAACAGCATTGGGATGTGTTAGCACTAATATTCAGTGTTACACATTGCAGGATAATAAGCTTCCATGTGGTCAAGTGTCCTGAAATTGTTGCTGTTTCTCATTAGCACAGTTCTAGCGGCAATTAGGCTTAAAAAGCGTAAATGTTTTTACTCAGTGCCTACTAAACTTGAGAAGAAATAAGAATGGATTTGCTTCTTCTACATTCTGTTAACAAGCCATTTAGGTTTTGGTCAAACAAGAGCAGCACAGTCCAAACACTGCAACAGTGTTAACAAGAGGTATTTATATCTTAATTGTAGTACAATTATCCTTTCATTTACCTCAATCTACAGCTTACAACTATTTCCACTATTGATTTAATTGCCAATTATTTGCTCAATTAATCATTTTGTATATCATGAAATGTGAAAAATTAAGCGTATAATATTAACAACCCAAGGTAACATCTTCAGATGTCTCATTTTATTTAATAAACAGTCCAGTTTACACAGAAAAGCTTCATATCCTCACATCTGAGAAGCTGGAACCAAGACCAGATTATAAGACAAAGGGCCCCTGGGCGCAGATATGCAAAAGGCCCCACCAGTGGGAGCTGTGGTGGTTTAGCATTTTTTTTGTAGAGGGGGGCTGACACTTTGGACCTCTGGTTCTGTGCCTGGTAGGCCGGCCCACTTAAACAAATATACATTTATAAAAATAGTTGAAGATTGGAGCGCTCAGTAGCTCAGTTGGTAGAGCGGGTGCACCATGTACACAGAATACATCCTTGCTGCAGGGTTCAATTCCAACCTCGGCCCTTTGCTGGATGTCATCCCCTCTCTCGCCCTTTCACACTTAAGCTGTCCTATCTAATAAAGGCAAAAATAAATTAAAAAGTAATAAATAAATTAAATTAATAAAAAAAATTGCAGATTAATTAACAGCTAATCGTTGCAGCTTTAAATTTTAGATTACCCTGTAGGTTGTATGTTGGCACCATAGACTATAAATAAAAAATCCTTTATATACAGTCTATGGTTGGAACTGGATCATGTGGATTATGAAATCATGCATTTAACAAATTAAGTTTTCTAGAAAGGTTTGCAAGTCACACTCAGTCATGCATGGTTGAAAATGTATCCATTGTATCTGTGGTTTCATAGGAGCAGTTTGTTTATTGAAATGAACAATTAAAGTTTTGCTGCTGAAGAACAGACAGTATCTTGACCACATGATTGTGTTTTATTGTGTTAACCTGGCCCTGCATTGTCTGCCTGATTCCACTGAGGAGCCTCCGCTCCGCGTCCGCTGCCCAGTTCTACCAGAAATGAATTGTGATTGTGGATTCCTGGGGGGACTAATTAGTGAGAAGAATAGCCTTTTGGGGCCCTCTGTTAGTTATGGAGCCGAACCTTAATAGCCCCATTTTTATGTCCTCATTACCAAGCCCCCTTTGCCTTGTGCTTGCTTCTGCCATGTAAAATCTTTTAGGTTGTGTTGTACTGTTTTGATCAAACGCATATTTGCAGTTTTTTGTGAGAATGCTTGTCTATATACATTATTCTTTTATAGCCCACTTTTGGCTTAGTAGATACTCTGTGATTATTTGTACAAAGCCTTGCTTTTGTGCAGTAGCTGGATGATTTTTCAGCTGAATCGTAACAGTACCGAGCCCACTTAATTTACTTAACTTTATTTTACTGTTGAGAACAACTCCAAAAGCAGGGGAATGCTTGCACTGAGGGCTAAAAAATTACTTTAAGTTCAACCAGAACCATGTTTATCTATTCTTTTGCCATTGTTGTTTTTTTCCCACCAACAGCTACTGAGCAGCTTAATGTGAATTTTACCAGGAGAGCATTAAAGACCAACTCAAATCTCAACAGTTAAACCACACAGTTAAATTAAAGTGCATTTAACACCGTTTCAACCACATAGCAATTAAAGAGCTGTTTCTTTAAATCAAATTTTCATTGTTTTCTGTTTTCTCAAGTTCAGTGCTACTTTATACTGTGTTGACTATTATTTTTTTCCACACAACAGTGATGCTATTAGAAATACAGGACCTGGTGTAAGACAGCAGGACTGTATCTTTGAGTCCAATATCAATATATACATAGATGGGTGCTGGGATGACTTTTTTCTGCACTGGATTTTGAATTATTACATTGAGGATGAAAGGAATGGGAATGGAGTTGCATCAAGGTCACCACCACAATGCCGTTTTTGCATGAATATTATATGAATACGAGCAACTGCCTTTTTTACATGCAACTTCAAAATTCATGAGAGGGCTATTTAACCATTATATTAACAGCAAAGCTTATTTTAAGCGTCTAACCAAAAACCCATTCAAAAAAACATTGTTTGAGATGAAGGAACCGGAAGTGCTAAAATGCAAACTTGTTACCAGGTTTTAGGACTAATTCCTATAGTGCTCTTTATGTAGCGTAAACAACTTTTTGATAATAATCTCTCAAATAATTATAGTTTGTTTGTTTTGTTTTTTTTCAAAGAATTCTGACGTGATATTTAACAGTGCAATAAACCCGGCAGCGATCTTTGTTGGGTAAACTCTGAAAATTGTTTACAAATGTATGCAAACACAGCTTGGCTTTTCTGTATTTAGTGACTGCTGTGTTTGCCAATACCAGCATGCTAATAGATATTAACTTGATAAAAGCTTATATTGGTAAACATATCCAGCTCTAGAATGCATTGACAGATACATTCACTCATATGTGTCATCACAGCATTTGATGATAATGGTGTAAAAACATAAATGCTTTAGTCAGTGAATGAGTTGTAATCATACTGGTGTTTCTGTTTTTAAGGAAGTGACTGGAAAATCATTTGGTTGCAAAGACTTCCGTGCGGCCTTAGAGAATGGAGTCCTGCTTTGCGAGTGAGTAATGATGCACAAACTGTTTGCAAAGTCACATTTTAATTTTTAGGTAATTAAATTCAAGCTAAATGACCATGCAAACCTTTTGAATAGAGTGTAGTCAGTCGAATTTGCCATCTTAGCTCCAGCAGCAGCCCTGGTTCCACTTCAGAAGATGGTTACATCCTAAATTGCACTATGGAGTACCCTCAGAATCTCTAATCATACCTTAAGTTGAGGTAAATGGCAAAAAATGCACATCTTAAGAATTAAATAACATGTAATACAGACTAGACCTGCTGATTTTTCTGCACCAATTTTCTGTTTCTGTATTATTTTCTGTGGAGTTTAAGAAGTTGCCATTTTCCTCCAAAGCACACTAAAAAAAATACCGACTTTACCATCAGCTTGTAGCTGCAGAATAACAATGAGCCAAACATATAGAGGCATTTGGGCAGTAAGAATAGGCTGGCAGATTTACCCAGAAGTCTAGTGATGGGAGTTAAAAGCTCTTTTTTGTCTCAGATAAAATCATACTGGTTCATACGTTTTTTTTTGGTTTTTTTTGCATTTACCAATTTATGTAATTTCATTGTTTGACATCCAAGTCAGTATTAATTAGCCCAACACTATTTAGCTTCTGTTGTGGAATGGGACCCTGATGATACAATATATGTTTGTTGTCAAATATGTGAGGCATAAAGCTGGAATATTTGTTAACTGCTGATTTTTTTTGTTTGTTTTCCCTTTATAGCTTGATCAACCAGTTGAAACCTGGCATCATTAAGAGAGTAAACAGGCTTTCTACTCCCATCGCTGGTCTGGTGAGTTTCAGATTTCACAGCTCTTACTGTGTTTGCATGTTTTTGTCTGTGTGTTTGTGAGACGGGTAGCCAGGCAGCCTTGAGTGCTGAACAAGAACATAAGAAGGCACCTGTTAGCCAGGAAGTTTGACACACTGTGTGGTTTCCTGTTTAAGGCACTGCGAGACAATGTTGCCACAATCTGAATGATCATGAAAATGTTTTTCAGTGCGACAACTGAACTGCTGAAAGTTATTTTTAAATTTTTTTTTAGTTGGCATAAATACAAATGCAGATTTTTATTTTTGGCTCCAGGCTCTGTTTCGATGACTTTATTCAAGTATAATTGCTAAAACTGCCCAAAGCAAGGTCAGGGAGAGATCAATTGCAACTTCCCATCAGGGGCCAATAAACAGACCGAGCCCAATAGTGGTAGCAGGACTGAAGGTGGCGATGGTGGGGTGTAAGGTGCAGATGCAGCAGCGAATCAGCAGTTAGTTTTGCATCCTAAAGGACCATTCTTGTGTTTTTGCATGTTGTAACAAGGAACTCAAATTAATTAATAATAGCTTAACATTACTGCTGACATTTTCTTAAGCATAACATTGGTGTTTATATTGATTTTCTTTTAAACCTCAAGTAGCCATTTAAACAGAATAAATGTCCTGTTTGTAGCACTTCTCAACTTTGAACCCATTAATTGACACTGGTAATTAATCCCAGTGAATATTTGCTTCATTTTTATTTTCTAAAGACTTTTTATCCAATTATACGTAACATTAGTTTTATTTCAAAAACAGTGTGTTGTATGTGTACCAATAGAGACTCACGTCCTGCAGTTGGTCTGTTTTCCACTTGTACCTAAAATTAATCATTAATTATTTTCAGAAGAAAACAATCAGTTGTCACTTATGAACTGTTGATATGCGGTGACCACAGACTGCATATAAAGTCTGATGACAATGACAAGCAATGAATTGGATATAAAGTAGCACACCGAGGTCATAGAATGAGTGGAAATAGATAGCATTCTAATAAAAGTTATTCAAACAAATTTTAAAGAAAAAGAACATTGATGAATGAAAATATCAGTTAAAGTTAACCAAATTAGATATCAGTTACGGCTTTGACATTACCTTCCATTAACCAATATATCAGATTTGCAAAAGTGTCTTTAATGTAATTATTAATATTGTGGCCTTATAGTGATGATACCCATAGCTGAGGCTGCACAATTATGACTGAAATGATACTCAAGATTTTTCAGTTATTATTAGAATATACGGTTATTTGTCATAAAGACTCATTGCGTTTAGGCACAAAATATCAAATTATCATTACATTTAAATATTGGAATCAATCATTAAATTCTGGGAGGCCAAAATTGTGTTTGAGATTAATATATGTTACAGGAATGTCTCTAGTAACATCCTACATATTCGTGAATTTGGGTTCATTATATGAACATAAAAATATAAGGTTGCTTACTACCAGCGGTCTTCTGGGACACCCGTCACTTCAGTGCAGAGCTTCAGAGAGCCGCTGATGACAATGAGTGGGCAGCTGGACAGGTTTCAGATCTGTGTGGAGCACCAGAACAAAAACACAGACGCATCAGCGACAGTGTGACGACACATTTCTCTCTGAGTGGTTTCTGTGACATTAGAAAAACTGCTGCTGCTGTTATATATTAGATAAAATCATGTGCGGTTGTTTGTGGCCTTCAGCATTCTCGCCTGTCTTTATTTAATCCCAAAAAGCATCAATAACCTCTCCAGATTCTCCACAAGTTGTCTACCTGCTCTCATTTTTCTGTCTGTGTAATTTTACCGTCCAGGATAATGTGAATGTATTCCTGAAAGCCTGTGGGAAACTGGGGCTGAATGTGTCTCAGCTGTTTCATCCAGGAGACCTGCAGGACCTGTCCACTCGGGCAACACTCAGGTACAGATGTCTCACTGAAGCAGTGTCATGTCCAGTTAAGTGTATGTGTACGACTCTCCAAAGCTGCAGGAGCTCATGGCAGCGTACTTTTACTTCTGAAGGTCATCTAACTATGAATTACTAACCTGACAGTGTCTGCTGGATTCTAATGTTTTCTGATTCAGCTACGTTGAGCACTTTTAACTTGGAGGTTGTTTTTTTTTTTTTTTTTTGCAATACCAGTGCTGCAAAGGAGTTTTATAGTTTTAGCATCACAGCTGCTTTGCATTCCTAGAGGAAGGAGCTTTGGCTGACGACAAGCTGCTGCTTTATGCAAGTTGGTAGCCTGTCTAAATTTTGATAAGTAGCTGATTAGTAGAGCATTGCAAATAAGGAGGCTTGAGATGTCACCGGTTTTCCCCTAACAGCTTCCTGTCATGTTTATAAAATAGATATTTATTTCTCTTTCCTTTTTATTTTAGGCGAGATGAAAGCAGCAGAAGACTCAAAAATGTAAGTTTGACCAGGATTTTTTCTCCCCCTAAAAGCTGTATTTCTTTTTGCTATTTCATGTTTTCCTGATTCCCTCTCTTGTCCATTGAGTTTTAAAACCTTAAAGGCAACTTTGTCCTACTCCACTTTTCTCACACTACCACCGAATTTACCTGCCACAGAAGATAGTCAGTAGCCAAAATTGGATCCATCAATCCAGTTACCAAAAGGTGTAGCCACAGGTTTTAGCTCCTGATGCAGCCAGCTTGAAGAATCAGGGTTATTATGGTCAAGGGTGTTGTTTTGTTGATTTAGTTTGGAGCACATCCCATTAATCTGGTATTAAGCCCCAGATAGTCTGTTTTTCCATCACTGTGCCTTTAAACTGTATATATAACCTCAGCTCTCCCAACTGCAACAAGCACGCATGTGTTTTGTGTGTGTGGAACATGTGAGTGCTGTGCATGTGCACGCCTGTGTGCACATTTGGTATTTTACATGTTTCAAAAGCTTATAAGGGTTGTTTGATTATCTGGGAAGCCTCATTTGAATCTCACAATAGCTGACAGCTCAGTCCCAGTAATGAGGCTGTTTGTCAGAGCACTCTTTCTTTTGAAATGGGTGTAGCATTTTTCTTTGAATTAACCAATTAGGGTCAATTTGCGCCCATTGAAGTCCACAGTTTTCCTGCAGGTCACTGTGCAGATACACAAATACTTGAAGCTGAGTTGTTTGTAGAGTAAATTTGAATACTGAGCGTCACTCTGTTTTTATGCACAGCAGTGATGCAATGGGGAATAATGTTGACGCGTACTGTTGCACCCTAAACATTCAAATGAATTGAGAATTGCTTTCTGTATTTGGAGGGATGTGTGCTAAGCCTGCTTTATTATTACATTCACATTTTCTTCATTGTATACTTAATCCAATATAACCATTTTTATGGCAGTGGTTGCTAATGCTCTGATGAAAATAAGGACCTTCATTGACGGGACTCGATCAGCTTTGTATCGTAACAAAGTAATAGAACTGTGGTACACTTCCCTCCATCTTACTAGCACTCAAATCTTCATGCTTAAATCTGGGGGGGGTTCACAGGCTCTTAGGCTGTTGCTAAAACTACAGATAGCACTTCTGCATTTTTGTATGCCCACCACCACGGAGTCAAAGAGTGTACAATCCAATTGAGAGAGGCCGTCCGTCTCCCTCGCTCTCTCTAAAACTCAGACCATCTCTGATCAAACTGTAAAACTAGGGAATGCTGATCAAATATAGGCCAAGACTGTACTGTTTTGCCCATGTCACACCTCTAATATCTTAAGAATGTATTTTAGTACACAGTTTGAGGATACTTATTCTCTTTGTTATGAAAATACTGAGATTAAATGGTAAAATGAAACAGTGCAGAGAAAATATAATCTAAGATTCTGTTGCTGTGTTGTCTGTTTCTAACCTACATGTTTTGAGAAACCTATTTAGCTTAACGTTTGACTGTAATTTGAAATCATATCATTTCAGCTTGCCGCCATATTGTTTACTGTGGAAAATCGCCCCAGCTGTTATTACATCACCTACCAGCCGGAGCACTTATTGGTCCTGTGCAGTGCATTCTGGTAGTTGTAGGTTTTCTGCCTCTTGAGCAAATGCAAATTACAGCACTTTTTCTCCATTTTCTCTGGTCATACAGCACAAATTTCAAACGTATTTGCATCTTTCTACAGCATAGACAGCCTAGTGTTATGAAAAGACCATCTTTTCAACAGTGAAATACGCCTTTAAGGGGTCCTAAATCATTTACAATAAATGCAATCTTTTGTGGCCATTAACACCATTAAATGGGATCATGCTATGATGACCTGTAATATGCAGTGTCATGATCCCCTTGGCATGAGGTAAGTGATAAACTATAAAAGAATAATGAACACATCATGTCCCTGTATTTAAAACTTACATCAGCACTTAATGCTTATTTATGCTCAGATTGTACAAATGACTGAAAAATACAATATTTCCTTCAAAGATTCAAACAAGCTTCAACAACTGACAGAACTATGTTTTTGACAGCGGCTCTCTGTACATCATTTATGCAGAAAAATGTGGAAAGTACTCCTTCATAAGGTTATATTGCTATTCTCCAATGATTGCAAGAATTCTGACATTATGTCGTTATTCAGTGAATATCTTCAATTGACCAGTAAGGTAACTGCTACAGGCAATGATCAAGCATAATGGGGAATCCATACAGAGCCATTTATTACCACTCAAGATTCTCATTTTCTTCATCTGACTAGCATTGTGCTATAAAATATTTATTAAATAATTCAAATCTCAAAGCCCTTAAAGTTTTTTTTTTTTTCAATCTGCCGACTGCTCTATGATGACTTTGTTAAGATACAGATAGAGAAATTCTGACATTTAGTGTTGTGGATAATCCCTCTGCAACACAGGCTGCTGCTCTGCCAGGGAGAAAGGCCGTCCATCAAAAAAAATTGAAGAAAAAAAAAATCTTGCCTCAAGGAAAATGAGGAATAAATCGTGTCCAGAACGCTTTGCTTGCTGAAATAATAATAAACTTAATGCCAGGGAGAGGTCTATATTTCACAGGCCTTTACTCTGTATTTACTAATGGCTGTCAGGTGTGTGTCTCACTTGCTGTCGACAGCATTTGGCACCATGGAGAGTGTTTTAAGCTGTCTTGTGAAGGCCTCGTGCCTCGCCTTACAAGTTTTCCTGTGGCTGATGCTCTGTGGGGAAACTGAAGTATAGAAAGAAAAACAAATTCCCTCGTTATGTGTTTTTTGGCTCACTCAATACTATGTAATTTTTAGCTATTCTAGCAGCATCCAAAGACTTTCTATCCAGAACCACCATCAGGTCAAATTTGTAATTTGTCCAATACCAAATCACCAAATACCAGTAAAACGGATAACATTCCCATCAGCCTCCGATCCATTTAGCCCAAGGTCGCCAACATCAACCCATGTAATCACACAGCAAGAGCGCACACAGTGAACTCAGCAGAATGATCTTTTCATCAATATTTACTTGAAGTGATTTATGTGCAGGGTTCCAAAAGTCATCAAAAACCTGTAAAAGTCATTAGAATTTCACAAAAATATTTTCCAAGCCTGGAAAAGTTGAGAAATTATTCAAAATCCTTGAAAGTTGGGAAAAGTCATGGAATGTTCTTGTGTATAATGATATTGTAACAATAATCTTCTATGGAAAACCTTCCATGTAATGTAACATAACGGCAAATTCTTTTTCTGTAGCTGTTGACGTAACTTAGCTCAAATATGCATCTACGTGTTATAATGTTTTGTTAACCATCACCTGCATTTTGTCATTTCACCCTAACTAAAATTATGTTTTAAAAGAGTTTGAATAATTTTGAACCAGATATATTTGAAAGACACCTGGCTAGTGGGGCAAGAAAAACAATCTTATTGGGTCCTTGAAAAGTCATCAAAGTCTGCATGAGCTGTTAAATTAAAAATGGGTGCACACAGGTTGTACAAATGTATGCTATTGGCTGTGGTGGTTCCCACTGTAAACAGTTGACTTCTTTAATACATCTTGTGTCGGGGCTGTGATAGTTGATGTAGGCCAACTGTAGATTTTTGTGAATCTCAGAGTTAGTGGACATGTTTGTTTTCTTGAGCACATGCCCTGGGTTGCATTTGAATCGAAAGCTAGGAATTGGACTGAATTATCAACTTCAGTCTTGCAATAGATTGCAGCATTTGTCCCATCTTTCTTAGGTTCTCATCACAATCTATTGGTTGGGTCGCAAAGCTCACCTGGATGCTTTCTACAGTGGTCCTCAGCTGAACTTAAAGGCCTTTGAAGGGCTTTTAGGGTTGGCTTTGTCCAAGGTAAGCTGCTCTTACTTAAGGATTTTAATACAGTTGTTTCAATTTATGTATTTAACAATTGACACTGCTATTTAAATCCAGGCTCTAGATGAGGCCATGTTTGTGAAAGATTGCTGGTACCCAGAGAGGGAGGACTGTCGGCGTATGAGACCGGGCTACAAGACGGCAAACTCTGTGGACAGCATTGAGGTTCAGGAATCCCGAACCCTCCGCCAAAACAGCGAAGGTATTTTTTTAAGTGTATCTCCATACAATCCAACGACTTGTGCCATTACAGCACCTGTGTGACCTACTTGTTGTTTCATTGTAAAAGATAGTTACTACACTGTGGCCAAAAGTTAAACCTTTTTTTCTGGATGAGTTTGAGTTTCTGTTGTTGGGGCACTTTTCTTTGCATAAGCTAGTCTTGCTTAACAAACTGCTGTTGCATAACAAAATGTTGATATCACCAACCATAGTATTATGCCTGGTCAGCCAAATTTTGTCGGATCAACAACATTGTGATCTTCTTACTCAGTGTGTCATTCGTCTGCATTCTGCTGTGCGTGGTCTCCGTTTACGTCAGTGACAGACTGTGACAAGTTCCACACTGTGGTGATAAAAGTGTGTGTGATGGGAAAGGGCAGAATATTTGGCTGTGTGAGGACTCAGTCAGCCACTAAAGTTTCCTCTCTGTTATCATCTGCAATTTAGACACTCTTTTATGCATACATCGCTCAGTTTTCAGAAACTTAAATCTTTCCTTTTGCTCATTTTGCGCATCTGTACGGTGTCAAGGTTGTGGAAGTGACGCTGAAGCTGAGCAGGTGTTCAAGATGGAAAACACACAGCCATCAACCCAGCAAAAAAAAGGTTATTTCCCACCGCCACTACAACGGAGAAAGCAAGGACAGGAGGAGAATGGAAGTCCGCTGTCCAGGTACTGCAAATGTTTCACCTACTGTATACATAGAGTTCACTCATTCCACTAACTCACTCGCTCAGAGCTGAAAAAGGACTACCTGCACTATCTGACTTCATTTTTCTTTAACATTCAATTCCTCAGCGATTGTTAAGATATTCCTTTTGTAATTTGGTCTTGAACATACCCTAGAAAAGATCATTTTATTCTGAAGGTCCAACAGTAATACAGTTTTGGGGAAACTGCTGTCTTCCTAATATTGTATAAGGCAAAAATGCTGTTAGAGAATTGGGTTCAATAATATCTATTATCAGTATAAATACATAAAATGTGGATAGGATTTCAGGGTTATTGAATCAATTAAGGACCAGTCTGCTTTCAGACAGTTTTGCTTTTCTTATATCACCTTTTTTCACACTAAGCCAAAATCAATAATGTAGACAGGCATGCATTTAAAAACAGTCATCTCAAGTAGACAGTCACTTTCACACTAGATGGTAATTATTTTCATATTTTTATAGTATTTAAGCCTTGTATCATGACATCTTTTCTGCTAGAATTACATCAAAATTACTTTGTCAGTCTAGCCTGAGTGGCTGAGTGATGTCTAAGTGGTTTCTACCACTTGTTTGTGAAAACAGCAGAAAGTCCACTTTCTCACTGTTAAGTTCTATTTATAAAGTACCTTTTTTTAAAAAAAATAAATAAATAAAAAGATTTTCATGGCTATAAGGCCAGCTATTTGCTACTTACTTCTTAGCCACATGTTTGCTATGCATTGTGGACAAAATTGTTGACATTCTTTAGTATTTACAACGTTACTGGAGGATGCCACTAGGTGGCACAACAGAAAATTCAGAACTTTCAGATTTGCATGATGTAAACAACAAATAGGCAACATTTTAGGAGGTTACTGTATTGTTAATTATGAGTTCACCATGAAATGGCAGAAAAAATGACTCCATTGAAGATGGTATACATCAAGTATGTCATGACAATGGCAAATATGTTTCTCTTACTCTGCTAACACTTCCCCTACAGTTTATGTACAGTATGTATTGCATCTTGCAGATACATTGTGTTAATGTCTGAAGGATGTGCCCAAAATGCCCCAAATGGATGCAGAATATGCAGAGCAACCAACATGCAAATGTGAATGTGTAGTTAAAAGCAGGTTTTAGTCTTGGGCAGTATCCATTCTTTTACACCCTCATGAAATTTCACCTAAGTATGTATGTATGTATGTAGGCATTAACTGGCGGCACTACCTGTCGCCCATTCAAACAATCACCAACTCTGGTTTGGTAGAAATGAAAGCTTAATTCACCAAGTTAGATATGAAAATAAGGCCAGTTATCGATATTTTCCCTGTTTTGTTTTCAGTCCTATCAAGTTTTCTCAACACAACAACACAACTTACAGTCACCATCTTTCTCATCTGCTCTCTGGTGGCACATCATGTGCACTGCATGCAATACATCCTAAATACAGCATCTCCATCTAATTGAAAAAAGGAGTATCTGTGTATTTTATTAAAATCATAATAGCAAGATCTGTAAATACTGTGGTAAAACCGCTCAAACCTACCAGGTAAATCTCCACTTTAAGGAGTATTTTTGATCTTGAATGTCTTTAGTTGTCTGTTTTAAAACAATCTTACTCAAAAAGACTTTTTTCAAAAGTAAATGACAACACACAATATTTGATGTGGCAGGCCAGCATGTTGTCGGTGCTCTGCTTTACTTTGTTATTGCTCAACCACACTACCAACCACTCAAATGCTTGGAAGTTAAAAAGCACTGCATAACCCTAACCATATCTGACAAACAACAGAATTTGCCTCCATGCATTAATCGTCAGCCTCACCTCTGCCTTTTAACATTTTGGAGCAGCTCAGAGATCATTTTTGTGATACTTGGTGTTACAACTTTATCCAAAGTGATGTCTGTGTGATCATCATAAATGTGGGTATACCACTCTTTGCTGCAGCATTGAGGATGCCCCTTTCTCTCCTCAACCCCACCTCACTGTGTGTCCTCCCGACTGTGTCATCAATGAGGAGCTTTTCTTAAGAGCTCTGTGTGAGGAAGACTCAGAGGATGATTATACTGATGCAGATCCTGTCCTAGATGACTTATATTTGCGGCGCGTGCAGCAGACTCTTCATCAGACATCAAACAACCCCAACTACGACCGCTTTTTACCCCAATATTGGACACCTGAAGAGGAGACCCGTGTGCGCACAATCTATCTCGGCTCCCAGAGAAGACCCTGGTACCGTAAAATGCAAGGCTTAAGGTCTGTTGGCTGTTTTTACTGCTCTATGATGTAAGGCAGTACTGATAGTGCAAGTGTGAAAGCTTTAAGATTTACTTAAAACTAATACAAGGCAGAGCTGAAGCTGCAGTTTTGTGCTGTTAGCTTTAATGTGTAAAGTTGTTGATGCATTTCTTGAGCAGCAAGTAATCTTGGTAACTTTAAAGAAAATGAAAAAAGAAGAACATTACCTGTGGCTTTGCAGGCTGGAGCCTGACTTACTACACTCTCTGTAGCAAAATCTCACACAAAACTTAAAAGACTTCTTGTGTGTGTGCTCCGAAAATAACCTGCTGTGTGAAATGATGGCATGCGGTAAAATGCCTTCTGTTAAAGTTTGTGGCTACAGCTAAATCCAGCTTAACTACACTAGTATTCACAGGCCCAATCCCATTTCATATATTTACCCCTACCCCTCCTTTTCGAGTGCCAGCTTGCCCCTTGAAGCAGATTCAAGGGGTAATGGATGACCCCTGGATGTGAACATGTGAGCAGGGGGATAAGGCCTAGGTGGTAGTGGCAAGAGATGTTTTGGGATTGGGCCTAAATCCTAGTTTACTTGGCACAGAGAAATAGCTAGCGCTAGTTTGCAACCAAGATTGCAAATTATTGCATTATTATCCATAGAAGACGTCATGTGTTATTTATTAAAGTCTGCTTTTAATGATGTTGTCATTTCATGCATCTTCTATTTATTTTCTTTCACTGTAGCCAGAAAGCTTTGGATTCTTCAGAGGAGGCCTTGGACTTAATTTCCTGGCTAGTGACGACTGCGACAATACAAAACATCTCTGCCACATCTGGACAGCCTCAAAACCATCTCTAAGAAACTTTCCCAAACCTGAACATTTACTCCTGTCCTGAAGATTCACACCCAACACACACACATACACACACAGTCCCAGACACACACACATACACACAGTCCCAGACACACTGCACAGACTGTTCACACAAGCTCTAACACACTCTCCTACTTGTTATCTTGTTGCATCCCACAGTGGCAAGGGGAACCTGTTAGTTTTGCATTTGCAAATCTCTAATGCATCCTTGAACTACTTAATTTTGTCATGCAAATTTTGCCCTGGTAAACGAAAAGATGTTTTATGAGGTCATCAGAAAAATTGAATGTGCTTTGAATTTGCACTGTTACTGATTAATGTTTTCCTTAACTACTGGCTGTTGTATTATCTGGCACCTTTTCATAGCACTGACAATGTGATGACTTTTTAACAGCCTCATGCTGAGTGACTCATTAGTTCGTGATGGTTAAAGAGATGATTCATGCATTGTATCATACCTTGATAGCCATAACAGAATCATGTTATTTATAACACCTTTTGTTCCAGCACTAATTTTAGATCGAAGATTGTTTAAGTCTATACTTGTTGCCTCTGGGCCAGCTCATCAAGACACACAATGTGTGTTATCATAATGATGCTGAGGACATGCAACTCTTTATTCCAGTGATCTGAGCCCTATTGAGACAGAATGATATTGATAATTGGCTTTTAGTAAATTTTTGAATTAATTTTCAAATTTTTAATCCTCATTTTGAAGGTCTTACATCGACTGGCACCCCTGTATTCATCTGACATGCCTGTGAGATCAGCTAGACTCCTCAGGTCACCTGTTAGAAAAAGTCTGGTTATTTCAACTGCCTTTAGCTTTTGTGCTTCAAATCACTGGAACATCCTACCCAATAACCCAGTCATGGTAGGTTTGCTCCAATGCTATAGCCTTTAAAACTAAATTGAAAACAATACTTTTTAGCTGTGTCTTTCAGTGGTCTGGTTGGTCACTCTTACATTTTATTCTTTCCTGTTTTATTGGGTTTAACTCATGTATTGATTCTTACTGGTTGGTTGACGGTCCTAACTATTTTCATTTTTATTCCTACATCTTAATATTTTTTTCTTTATTTATGCATGTATTTTATTTTCACTAACTTAAGTCTGTAAGTTTAATCTTCACTATCCACATAGTGTTTTTGGCTTTAGCTTCCATAGTAGCTCACATGTTGTGCACCATATTGTATTTTTACCTGTAATGAAATCTGCTATGTAAATAAAACTTAGCTTTTGCTTTGCTAATATTTTCTGTTTTACTCTTTATTAACTTTAATCTGATTTTCCATTCAGAAGGAAAAGATGTGAAGTTACAAGTAACATCTCCCAATCTGACCGCCTATCTTCCCTTCCAAAGTCAACGTACATAAATACATGTACATGATTAGTGAACGGGAGACAAAACATTGTCTTAAATCGACTTTACATGTTCAGACAAATAAACCAACAAACAGACAGAAAAAAATGCAAATTTTGAGTTTAGAGAGTTGTTCTGGTTTACTTAGTGTTATTAAGGCTTTGGTGTTGATTGCTTGATGAACTGACTGAAATACTGTGCGTTTAAACACGTACTTTCTGGCAAGACCTTACTTTTGTCACATCAGGTGCCTTTTTATGTTTAGATGCATGTTGGCGTTCATCAGTCTGTGTTTCTTTGGTTCTGTAGAGCAAATCAAATCCAGGTCAGGCCTGAGAGACCAGTTCAGGTCAACCCTGGCTGGATTTGGTGAGTCTTAAAGTTTTGGGCAAAAGTGTTTAAGACCATAACTGCTTTGCTGCTGCTTCATCTGAGTGTGCTTTTGTTTGTATTCAGCTCACCTACATCTGAAATTATTCTGCAACCATAATATTCATAAAGATGAAGCACTCAGTATACCTCCTACTATTAATTTTCGGGGCAGAGACTTGACAGTAGAATTTATGATAAACTACAGGATTGTTTGTAATCACAGTCTTGGTTCCTCCCATCAAATTATGTCACACTTTTGATGTACCACCTGCTAAATGCTGCTGTAAGTTATTTGAATGTCACATCTGACACCCTCTGTTGCCCACAGCAGTGCTATTACTTGTTTCAAGTCAGGGCTGTTGTGTTATCCAGACAGCAACATCTGTTGCCATTTATAATGCTGCGTTAGTTGACTTGAATGTGGCTCTCCTGCTCACACTTTGCTAAGGATTCTGTTGTTTGGATGCAGAATGTGTCGTGTTGCAGCTGTTAATCCTGTGGCGTGCCGGCCTGTGATGTACAGTATTATCTGTGTGTGTGTGTGTGAGAGAGAGAGAGCTGAGCAGAAAGTAGTTGTCTGTGTTAAACAGCATCTTTGTGTGCGTTGCATTGCAATAACTACTATTCATCATGCTACATGATGCTGCTGCGGTGTTCTAAATACAATCTTTGTTTGCTCTGCAGGTCTATTATTTATTTTCGTGTCTCTTTGTCTGTCTGAACCAGGAGCAAATCACTCAGCGACATCCCAATGGTTTACCCTGTGCGTAAAGTTCCTGATGGGAACACGATTTACGATGTGGACCAGGACACCAGCATCGCAGGGGAGTGGAATCAAGAAAAAATACGCAAGTGCAGTGTCGCTGCCAAGGACAGTGAAGCTCAGTGGCATGATGTAAGTCTAGAAAGCCTTACAACTAAAAGATGTTGACAAAACAGCCTGACTATAGGGTCAGTTCAACAGCTGTTCATTCAATATGCTCAAAAGTTCCCCAGCAGATGAAGTTTGTCTAGTTGTCATTGAAGTTGTAGATGTTTGAATTCCTGTTTTTCTGAGCACTTTCAGGCCTTTATTCCATATTGATTTAGAGATTGAATATTTTCTCCAATGCCTATATTAGCAAACTATTTAGTATGCCAGAAAAAATATCTAGTATGTCTCAATGCTTTGTCAAATGAAGTATGCCAAAAATACCAGCATGTTCTGTTGCATCTGGTTGCATTTTGCATGCAAGCTAGCATGCTTTTCTGGCTATTGTGACCCAGAGTCTTCTGTGCAGCGAAAAATATATCACATTATCTGAGCTGCAAACAGATGACAGATCATTGACAGAAACCACACTGACAGATTACAGTGCATTCAAGTGAGTAATGACCAGATAAATTATAATAGAAATATTAGTTGTGTAAGTGAAAAAATAATCATTGACAATAACAATGACAAATGCATGTGCAGTTTTCTTGTTATGAATATAATGTTAGAATCTAAAATGACTGCAGTTATGAATTAAGAGTGAAAAGAACTCGCATTGCAAAGTAACAACAGCAGAGCTCTCTGGTTGACCTCAGTCTCTGGCAAGCTCAGCGATGATGTTTTCTTTCCTCCAAGGCAACGCATAAATGAGCAAGAGGGTCAAAGTTCAGGGTGCAAGGTTATGAAGATGTATTATGTACCAATTGTGTGCATACTCCATGCAACAGTGTGTGCTTTGTTAGGGCAGCTGGAGTATCTACTAAAAGAAAAAAGAGTAAAAAAAGTATGTGACTCAGAGCTCAGCTTGAGTTTATTCTTTACCTTGATAATGGTGGTCCTTAAAGCTTTATTATTCCTTAAAGTTTCTAGAAAAATGGAAACTTTTTGAATTCTATAACAACTTCATCTGTAGAGGACGATTGTGTGATTTGATCGAAAGCTTCAGAACAGCTGCCAAACAGACTTTGTAGTGAGAGATGGCAGTAGTGTTTTCTGATAATGGTCATGCCAATAAATCCCTTAAACCCCCAGAGAACCACCATAGATTCATTTTTGTCTTTTTCTATGGGGGGGATAGGGGTTCTTTATGAGGAGATAGCAGGTCAATAGTAGATGCCACATAGAAATGGTATACATCATCTGAAAGCTGTGAACCTGAAGATTATTTTGAGTTGCAGCTCAGTACTGTGTGTTTTTCTCATCATAAATCTGTAATAAACATTGTTTTGATGCCTACTCAAACTTTGAAAGGTTAGAGTGTATAAGGGCTCAGAGCATTATGATAGAAGTTTTATATGATACTAGGATCTATCCTCAAGCTTAAAAACTCCCTACAGCCTCTAAAAAACAGTAATGTTGGCCGAGGTCGCTGGCGGTCCCACCAGTCTCATTTAATTTCTGAGAATTGTAGTTGTCAAGAATGAAAAAAAAAAAGATGTTTTTTTTTTTTTTTTAGAGTATAATCAGTCAAAAGGGAATGTTTTGAGCTTTAAATTAGTGATAATGGCATTACATAGCAACTATATGCACACAACAGTATTATTGGGTCGTGCTTCTGTTTCAGGAATTGACAAAGTGGAAGAATCGTCGCAGGAGCACCAAGTCTGACATCCGCAGGAAGTCACAAGACAGAGAGCATGTTATTAACCAGATGGCAAACGGGGCTGTGGCTAAATACGAGAAGAATGAAGCACAAGGTGGACTGCGGAAGAGGTATGCTCCTGCTATAAATGTCATGGAAAATCTTTCACTTTCAAACCTTGTTGCTACCAAGAATTAAGGTAAAGTATGTAATAAAAGCTGCTGACCTTGCTTAAGTATGCCACAGTGAACTCATGTAATATGACCCCCACGCTCATCTCCATCTTTTCTGCTTCCTTTTTTACACTGGCTCTTCTTTCCTTACATGCCAACTCCCCAGAGAGCAGCAGTCACCACGAAGGCATAATCCTGCACCTCGTCCTTACTCCACCTCTCCTCCAGCAAAAGCAACCAGCTCTCATCTCCGGCCACACACTCGAGCTCTGCTGGCCCGCAGCTACGCTACCGAGGCACCTTTCAGCCCCACGGCTCAACGCAGCTCCTACAACTCAGCCCACACTCAGGTGCGTGTGCAGCTATATTCTGTTTTACATCCCTGACCTTAACCCTTTAAAACCTGGATTGTCATTAGTTTTCTTGTGCTGCATTCAGAGGCTTTTAACAAGACCCTTTGAAAAAAAGACCTTTTTTTAAATTTCTCCTTCAAACATAGGGAAAAAAGCAGTGACTAAAAAGAAATGTTACACAAGTTGCACAAAGTTTAAAAAAAAATGTCCAAAAATAGGAAAATGTCCAGAAAATGATATTTGCTATTACAATAATTTTATAGGCTATTTAAAATTATACAGGAAAAATATAATATGTAAAATAAAAACATATATTTATTTTTCCAGGTCATTTTCTTGTTTGGTTTTGGCTTTTTTTGGTGTTGTTTATTTTCAGGTATTTTCTTTTTTTAACTTTTTACTTAAAAACTTAACTTAAGTATAAATGTGTTGAAAACAGAAAAGTTAAAAAAGATGATAAAAGGCAAATCTCTTCTATATCCTCAGGGATCATCAGTTGGAGCCATGCCTGCCTCTGATGGGAACTTCCTGGGAGAGGAGACCCACTTTGCCTCCTTGGCTTCAGATGGAGCAGCAGTAACCACTCCATCCCCGGACTGCCGGTTCAGCTCTCAGACACAAGTCAAATTGCAGGGCAGCTCAGCTCCTTTCCAGCCCACATCTGCAGTGGCCCAGTCAGAACATGTTTTTACAAACCAAATCTCCACTCTGATCACAACTTTACAGCCAAACGTGATGACAAAGTCAACTAACACCAGAGATCCTCCTGAATCCATGTCGAGTCACAAGGAGCCTCCACTCTGTGTTGGTGCAAAGACAGGAGTTGATGCTCTGGAGGACTCGTCCCAGGAAGAGAGCCAGAAGACATCATGGGAACCAGCTGCGGAGCCGGGCAGAGGCCAGCAGGCTGCGAGCTTCTATAAGTACCTCTCCAGAACCGGATCGTGGTCTAGCTCAGCCAGCCTCCCTCGTGGATACCGGAGGTCTGAGGGCTCATCTCGTCTCTCTTCTGCAATCACGGCCAGGCCGTTTGGGACCAAGCCGTCCAGGGTGTCCTCGCTGCCCAGACTGCGCAACGTGAGTTCATTGACTATTAAAAAAGCACTGTTTCTCTTTGAATGTATTGGAGTCAATGTTAATTTTGGCAGCTATTTTAAATTTAGTCTTAGTTGTTGGATGAAAATGCATTTTAGTTTTAGTCATATTTTAGTATTTTTTTTTATACGTCATAGTTTTAGTCAATGACAGCTCGAAACATTTTAGTCCCATTTATAGTGGATGAAAAGTCATTACATTTTAATAGACATTTACATACTACTTCTGGTTGAAAATAAGGATCTTATGTAGAGTTTTTCAGGTTTAACTCTTTGAAACCTGGATCGACATCACTTTTCTTGTGCTGCCTGATGTATTCAAACCTTTGAACACTGAGAAAATTTGATTTCTTAAAAAAACATGGGAAAAAGGGAATGAGTGACTTGGCAAGAGATCCCCTGCAAATTGCCAGAAAGTAGTACATTTAGAAAAATATATTTTTCAAAAGCTTGGGAAAAATTTCCAGAGAACTGTCTAAAATGATCAGAATTATATATATTTTAAAATATAATTTTTAGGGTGATTATAATTTTATTTATTCATTTTTTTTTCTAATTTTCAGGTTATTTATTAAAATAATTCTTTCTAAATCTACATGTTAGTTTGGAGGTACAATCTCATATACTTCCACAGAGTTGGTGATTAAAACTGGACTGTCAGCTCTGCTCTGGGTCAGAGGTTAACACGCGGAGGTAGCTGCTTAAAGCCAGCACTTCAGCCACATACAGCTCCATAAATCCATTCAGCATCGTGACCATCCCACAGTCCGACACACACAGCTGCTTATTCACCACTCACAACTTGTGCTGTTGCTGCTCTGGTGTCCCCGTTTTACAGGCTAGTAAAACATCAACAAAATTTCCTAAATTAGCCGGGCACTGTAGTTTTTAGTTACACTATGCAGAATTGTTGGTACTGTTTGTAAACACGCTCGACAGTACGCACCCATTAATGTCCCGAACACAAAAATAAGAAGAAAATACAAAAATACAGGCAGAGACTCTGCAGAAAAAATACACTTCTAGCGGGTCATAGGTTATGATTGACAGGAATTACTTCTGTATGAGTCTAGACATTGTTTTTAGGAAAATCCTGCACTGTATATCTTTTTGGAAAACAATAAGGCTCTATGTTGGCCTTTGTTGATAATAATAAAAAATACAATATCACCATTACATTGCTGTTTTTCTTGTAAAAACTAAATATTTTAGTGGTAACTTCTCGGCATACAAGTAGGTGTACATGAAACATTTAACTAGTACTGTTAACCATTGTTTTTTTAACAACCATCCTCCCCCTCTACCGACCTCAGATAAACCTGGAACACTCTCTCTAATGTCACTTTTCAACAGCCCATCTCCACAATTTATCCGCAGCCTTTACTTACTGAAATGTGTCTAATTTTGACACCAAGATGCTCTCAGAAAACTGGTGATTACAGTGATGGATGTGGTGCTGCGATAAGAGATAAACAGTAGACAAGTCTGTGTCTCTCAGTGAATTTTGAAATCAGCGTAGCAGAGCTTTTAGTATGTGAGGGATCAGCTACCTGCTGATTTTCTTTTACAATCTGGATGCTACTAATTCTGTCTTAATGGAGGGTTAGTGCTCAGGAGGGTGCACAGGGACTTGTTTAGTCAGCCAAATAGGCTCAAGCCAGTTAATGTAATGGGAGCATTTCCTGTCTCTGTGTGTGTGTGAACTATATGTGAGCGAGCTCATGTTACCTTTGTTTTTTTGGATCGCCCTAATCATTAATAATGAAGAGAGTGATTGTGAACAGTGTCAACTCATTACAAGATAACACACTTACTTTCACATAAGTCTGTTGGTTGTAAACATTCAGTACCAACTGTCGCACGTCAGCTAAGTCACACGCCGATACTGCAGATTAAGTGCTGCAATCAAACTCATCTGGAGCTGACCTTCTGAGCACATCTTGTTTTTTTATTCATCTCCAGGTAGACGACAACCAGGGTCTGCTGCTGACAAGCGAGAAAGAGGAATCTGTTTCTCCAACCAACAAATCTGCACTCAAGAGACAGACTGCGACTGTCCAGCTGCAGAGTCCGCACCAGGCTTCAGTCAGACAGCAGGAAACTGGCCAGACGAAGCAGAAAGCTTCAGTACAGTTGGAGGAGGTGAAAGGAGCCACTCTCTCCGGTCAGACCTCCTTCCAGACCAATGGCTACCACTCTCAGCCCTACACTCAAACCCAGCAGCTGCCACAGCCGTATGCAGACCTGCAGACCCTCCACAACAAAAGCTCAACTCTCCCATCTAACGCAAGCACCGACCTCCCAAAGGTATGCTGGATTGTGTTTTAGCGCACAGCCTCTGTACTGTGTATACATTGATGCAACAGATGTTTAAATCTGGGATTTAATTATGTTTGGTCAAACTATACTCTTTTAGGGATTAGGGATTATAAAATGAATTTCATGTATTGGCTTGTGGCGTTGCTTGTTGATCAAAAGAAGAACTGAAGGAGCCAAAGTTAGATGAGAAAAACACAGAAAAGTGATTATATTTTTATCCAGCTGTCAAAGTGGTTACAAGTGATTTTAACTTGGCGCAGCAATCGGGCTTTGATTAATTTCTGCCTATATTTATTGTGACTTAATAAATGACCATTACTCATGATTTTTACTGCCCGAGATGTGGAAGTGTGAACTTGAGTCACATGAATTGAATAGGACTCGAGTCACAACTTTGATGACTTTAGATTCGACTTAACAAAATCAAAATAGACTTCTAACTGAACTTGAACTTAAGCACCAATTTCTCGTGACTTCACTTGGACTTGAGCCTTCTGACTTGAAATACTTGATACATTCCACCAAAAGCCCAATATTATAAAGTATGTTATTAAAAAATTGCACCACAAATCAACTCATCTCACTTAATTACCTGAATGGACTAATCTTAATGCTATTCATTACCAGCAAGTCAACACTTAATTCTCCAGAACCACTTTGTTTGAGCCAATCCGACAGCAGCTAGTCAAAAGTTGCAGGAAAGAACCGTGCTCTACCAAAAATTTACTTTATACTGGTGCCAGTGGGAAAAAATGATACCAAAGATAAATTTGGTCTCATACACTATGTGGAGGTTTTAAAATGAATAAATAAATAAAATTGCAGTATGCAAAAAACGCAAGTGGAAAATTACACCTTCCAGCAAACTTGTTTTGAAAATTCAAATTTTAAAATTGCTTGGTATGTTATTAAAATGGCATTACATTTGATAAAGAGCACACTATGAGTTGTCTATGACTCAACACCAAACATATAGGACTTAATACTTGTCAGCCTTGACTGGGGACATAATTTTAGAGACTTGACTCACCTGTGACTTGCAGAGCGATGACTTGGTTCCACCTCTGCTGAAATGTCATGATGAGAGAGTGAAAACATTAATATATTGTAATGACAAGTCAAATTTTGAAAATACTGTGATAAATGAAGCTAAAGTTAACGTTCTTGCAGGCTCTTGCTTCGCCCACACAGGTGAATCAGCCTTTAATCAGCAGAGTAAGTGAAAACACCTGTGTGGGTGTGCTGGGCCTTTAAACAATATTAGCTCAAAAATATTTAATACGTGCATATACGCTGAGTCACTAGCTAATCTCTATGAAGGTTAGTAATTTTCAGTTTCTGATGCTATGTATGAGGTGTTGTTGTTTTTTTTATATTAATACTTCTTATTTGAGTAAATGAAGATTGAAGACACACAATTTTATATAATGCTAAACCACTAAAGGCACAGACCTGAAAATAGCATCTCAGAGAACAAAACCAAACCTGAATATGGTGAACTTCACAAAGACGGGGTTAGTTTCAGGGCTGCTGTGATGATAGCACTTCACTGTGCATAATAAACTGCTCCCTCGGTGTGTATCACTCACTATATTTGTGTAGCAGCCCTCTGAGGTATCTAGTTTCCACCAGGAAGCACGGGACATTGGATCACAGGGTGTCAGCTTTACGTTTGTGTGTGTTTCAGGTGGATCACAGTGACATGAGAGTGAGCCTAACTCTCAAACCCAACAGTCGACCAGACTTTGGTTTCCAGACTCATTGGGACTCCACCGGGGCGAGAGTCAAATTCATTCAACCTGGTAAGACTTTTGCTGTATTCATCTCCGGATTACTGAAATTTTGGCTCATACGCATCACAATAATGGTTAAGCTGACAGTGTTGATTCTTTGCTTTGAGCCTTGTATTGTAGAACGGTTTAGTGACAGGGCGACATTGTGTTCTCAATGTTTTTTTTTCTCCAAGAGGGAATTTGTTCTAGCATCCTGCACTTACAAAAAGAAAGTAATTCAAGACACTGACAGGTCTCAGGGCAGACAGAGCGTAGATAAATTGTCACTATTGAAACACAAACATGATGTTACTGAGGCAGTTTGTTGAGAGATAAGACAAAGCAGCTTCTCAAGTGGCTAAGAAAGAGCAAAAACTTTCGTTCTTTTAAATATTAAAAAGGGGAAATGTCTTTATACATTTTGACCACTGAGGCAGATTAGAATGTCATACACAAATTGGGATGTTAATGTTTATTTTATATGCATTTATCTTACATGCATAAAACTACAAACTCCGAAGTCAGTAATTTAAAGGAGCAGCTTGTAGAATTGAATGGCATCCTGTGGTGAGGGTTGCAGATTGCAATCAGCTAAAAGTTATCCCATTTGCCAAGCGTGAACTCCTGGTTAGCATTACTTTAGTAAACCACTTACTTTAAGTGGTTTTTTAATAGAGCTGAATTATCTGCAGAGGTCTCTTCCTCTCAAAACAAACAGACCAGGTGGTTAAAACTGTTGAAAACGATGAATAAAGCTGTATCAAAAGCCTAGCACAGCACCTACTAATGTGTGCTCACCTTTTTTTCCTCTGGTTACATGATCCAGACCTTAAGGAGGTTTGTGCCAGGAGCTGAATTATCCACAGAGGTCTCTTCCTCTACAAAACAAAGGGGCCTGGTGATTAAAACCAGTAAAAAAAATAACAAAAACAAAAACAATGACTAAAGCAGTTTAATGTAAAAATCACTGTTTTTCTAATGCTTATCAGCCTGGTACTTCCTAATCTAAGCTCATCTGTTCTCTGATAATTTAAGATCCTGACATGCAAGGTGTCTTCATCAGCAGCAAAATTATCTGCAAAGGTCTCTTCCTCTCAAAAACAAATGAACCCGGTGATTTAAACAGGTAAAAACACTAACTAAAGCAGTTTTACATAAAAAGTCAGCGTTTCTCCGATGCTGCTTGTGACATACAGTAGAAAAAACAAACCCAAATGACACTATCTAGAGCCTGCGTTTGGTTTGTGTCTCCTGGGCTACTGTAGAAACATGACGGTGCAACGTAGTGGACTCTGTGAACGAGGACCCACTCCCAATGAAAAATAAACAGCAAACAAAATTGCATAAAAATGTCCTAGTACAGTATGTCATCCAAAATAGCATAAAAACGCCATAACTCATTGTAAGGTAATGAGAGCACAACAGTTCTTTTCAGGGGATTATACACCAAAGAAAACATACTGTCACAGCAAACACAATCCCGGTCACTTGATACTATTACTCTCCATGAACTCTCGTCCAGGGCTTGGCTGCCTGACCATATATTATCAGAAAGTGAGCATTTGGTTGCCAGGCTAAAAGTGAGGGATTTGCGCCTACCTGTTGCCTCACTTAGAGCCATTGGCTGTCACTCGGTCAGCTTACTTTCCGTGATCCATCGTTGCTTTGCCTCAGCACTCAGCTGCCATTCATTAAACACTCAGACAATTCCAGTAAACAAAACTTTTTGGGGAAAAGGGTAAACTCCACCATCTGTCTTCCTTGCAGCACTCAGAAAACAAACTGGGGCTCCACACCTGCCCTTAATCCTCTCTCTTAATTATTTCCACCCGCCCCCTTTCAGACTTACACAGGATCTACCCCAAAGTAAGCCCAGCCCACCTGACCTCACAGCCATGCAGGACAGACAAAATAGGACAGTGTACCATGACAAAACTCATTTTATTAAATTCCATGTCTGCCAGTATATCCTCTATGGATGCAAGATAATATCCGATAATATTGTTTTAATTGACAAAGTGACCAGGAACAAAACATCATACCACATACAAACCACTGACCCCAAGTTGAAGTACTTGTCTTTCTTTTGTCTTCATGAATGAATATTAACTACACTGAGAAGCATTGTATTTCATATCTTCATCTGCTGGTGGGCCATTATGATAAGAGTTTGCATAATATGATAATTCCACTAGAGAAGAGACTTAATAACTTTTTTCAATTCAATTCAAATTTGTTCATACAGCACATTTAAAAACAACAGCAGTTCTAGCTCACCCATGCCCTTCCTGCAGCAGCCCAGGATCAACTTTAACCTGCGGCTTTCGGCTGCGTGTCATCCCCTCTCTCTCCCCCTTTCACACATAATCTGTCTGATTAAATAAAGGCAAAAGCCAAAATAATAATGATAATAATAATAATGATAAAAAACAGCAGTTGACCAAAGCGCTCCAAAAATAGCACAAAAAAAACAGACAATAGAAAATGAAAATATTATCAACACAGAATAAACACTTCATAAACAATGCAGTAGGAATGAGTTGGGGATAAAAGTGGATGTCGATATTGGTTATTGGCCAAATGGGTTGTTTTTTATATCGGGATATCCGCAAAAAATTCCAATGTCATGCATTACTTATCCCCTCCTCAGTCCTACACTCTGGACCTTTAAAGCTCAACCATGAATGTTTAATGTCTGTAGAAGTGACAGGTGTCACATACTCGTTGCTTGTAGTTTTGGTTTACTAACCTACTTTTCAACTTGGACCAGCAACCTTGTCCTCAATGCTGCAGCTCACTTGGTGCTAAAAAAAATCATTTCTGAAGGCGGCACCTTTTTTTTATGTTTTGCTGTCCTCATCTTTGTTCATCTCCCTGACGCGTGTCCCTCCCCCCACAGACAGTCCAGCGGAGCTTTGCCAGCTGCGTGTGGACGATGAGATTGTGGCTGTTAATGGAGTTGCAGTGGCACACATGAACTACAACCAGTGGAAGGATAAAATGACATCTTCCCTACAAACTGGCAGTCTGACCATGGACATCCGGCGCTATGGCAACAAGGGTAAGATAATGAGCCAAAAAAAGGCTTCGTCTCTTTCCACCTTAATTATTTGTGCTAATTTGACCTCTAACTTCCAGCCGGTGGTCTCAAACATTGGTTTGCAGTGTGGTTTTGATGGCTGGTTGTTTTCATTAGATTGGAGCACCAGTGAGGGGAGCCATCACAACCAGCCAGGCCAGAGCAGGGTCACCCTCAATCTGACTGCTGCGGCGCCCGTTCTGACGGGTCGCCCTGATCACCATGCCAACAGTGGTGCCTCTGCAGAAACCGCAGGCAGGAATTTGTCCCAATTCAATGGGCAGACAGACAATGTGAGCAATGTTTTAGCCAGAAAAATCAAAAATGGATGCAGCATATTAAGTGGTGCTCATCAGCGGTTCTTTCACCTGCCCAGGTTTTACAGGGTAAAGTCATGCATGGAGAACTTTCTGACCACCACAAGACAGCCAGAAGTAAAGGTAATAACAGGAATAAAGTCTGTAAAAGCCTCATCTCCTTTTTAATAACTCTTCACATAAAGTCATTTTCTCACCTTATCTGTCCTTCCTCTGTATAGATTATGATACTATTAGTAGGAAAAATCAAAAAAAGAGGGCAGAATTTTTCAAACAAAAAGGTAAAATTCAAGTCTGAACTCTAACTCTTTGTGTAGCAGCTTTGGTGGCTGGTGCTTGGTGTGGTTTAAGTGTTGGGTATTAATTCAAAGCTAATTTAAAAGTACCTGTTCTTACCTCTTACCTGTGTGCTATTTATCAGTCCAGGTTGTTTTGGTGTGAGTTGCAGAGTGTTGGAGATATTGGCTGTAGAGATGTTTGCCTTCTCTCACTAATAATGGAACTAGATGGCACTCAGCTTGTGGTGCTCCAAGTGCCAAAAAAAATACATTTGAAAAACTCAACAGAAATTTCTCTTTCCAGAAACTGTAATCTGCTTTACTCAAGATAATCCACAGACTGTATTTTGAGCCATTTCATGTAGGAACTATTTTCGTTCTATCAAACTACGCCCACCAACTGTATCAATGTGAAGCAGGAAGCATGCCTCAACTAACAGACTACAAGACATTTAAGTTCTCCACAGCTAAGCTGTAACATCAGCTAGCTCAGTAATACTGTGTGAGATGGCTGTAGGTGCATGTTTGTATGGTGTAGTTCAGGGGAAAGAAAATAGTTCCAACATGAAACTGCTTAGAACAAGGACTGTGGATTATCATGAGTAACTGGGTCATGATTCCTGACAAGATTAATGAATTAGATAGATTAATTATTTTGGCGCTTTGAGCACCACAAACCAAGTGCCAAATACTTCCATTTTATTCTAGAGAAGGCAGACATCTCTACAGATGATATCTCCAACACATGGCACCTCATACAAAAACAACCGAGACCGATAAATAGCACTACAGGTAAGAGAATTTTTGAATATGAGGTGACCTGTCCCATTAAGGATTGTAAGAAGGGGGGCCCTTACTTTACTACCACCATAACAACATTATTTGAATCAAAGCAGTCAAACTTCAGAGTAACTATTAAAGATGTAGAATTTCTAAATAATTATTTCAAAATAAATGTTTCTGTATTTTTCCCTCAAGCTGGTGATGTTTTTGGCAAACTGGGATAAAATTTACCTAGCAACCACAGAGCTGACGGCATCAATCACGTCTATATCATTCCAAGTTTTTAATTGGCAACCTCCTCATTCTTTTGTGTAACGGCTGAGTTATTTATAATGCTGTCGTTTGTGGTTGTTAATGGATCTGATGTGTGTCTCACTACCATGGCTCTTCAGGCTCTGCAGGATTCAGCTCATGGGTTTACTTGTGTGGTAAATGTTTTCACTGTGTGCGGTGTTTTTCTGAACTGTTGTTCAGCATCTTCATGCGGTCATGCAGTGTGTGAACACCTTTTGTTTATTTACTTTTGCATGCTTAACTCTTTGCCCGTTTCTTTGTCTGTATTTGTGCACAGTATCTTTGAGCTGCGAATACATTAGCAGATTAGTATGCTGATTTACATACAGGTGTCCTGTTCAGGTCTTATCAGTGAGCAAATGAGAGTAGTTAAGATTTATAGACCCCTCACGGCACATCTGGACCATCTGACATTTGATAGTTGCCAAATATTTGAGCCAGTCCTGCAGGTGAGGATCTACAAAAGTAATTTTAGCCCACAAGTTTTGTATTTTGGTCTTCAGTGAACATTGTTTTATAGCAACTAAGGCCTCTTGCAGGGCTGTATTTTTCAAGCCGGACCCTTTTTGTCCTCCAAGTCTTTGTGTCTAAATGACTAATGGAGACATCAATTTTTTTTTTTAAATTGGTCCAGTATTGAGCGAGAGGGCTGCAGCTGGCAGCTGCAATGAAACCAGTTGAGGCATATGCACTCTCAATGCACATCACTGACAGGCAAGGATTGCTGTGAGTGTCAGACAACATTATGGAAAGGATTCTGACAGAGATGGATCTTTTTGTTTAAGAATGTGATCTTTTTGTTTACCCAAACCCACAAGATGCCATTTAAATAAACAGTAATTTTAGTGTGTACAGAGCCAGCATGTTTTCACATCTAACTGGGTTAATTAAGGGTTTCTTTCAACCAAACCAGAGTCAGTGATTGCTAAAACAGTGGAAAGAAAAACTGAAATGTTTTTGTGAAATTAATTTAGTTTCTATCAACTTTGAATGAAGTGTTTTACAGTGATTAAAATTACTATTGATTTAAATGGAGTCTGTTGGGTGTCAGAGGTCAGCAGGATAAACAAAGTAAAGTTTTGGCAGTTTACTCAACAAGACAAAATACACGATGCATGAACAGATAAACCATCTTAATATGTCCTCAATGTGGTGCATGTGTGGCCTGTCAATATTACATACGACTTGATCCTGTTTAGGAAAGACTGTGTCTCTGCTGACTTGTTGTTTTCTCTCATAGGAGGCTCAGAATCTGCAATATCTGATGTAAGTTACCATACCGCTTGATCAAAGGATGTTTGTATGCATGTTCAAACATAAGTTGTGTGTGTGTCTGTGTGTGTGTGTGTGTGTGCGTGCGTGTGTGTGTGTGTTGTAAGAGGGTGTGCACTGCACTGTGATCATGTTTGAGCCCACAGTCTGTTTGTGCATCACCAGCTCCAGGTGCCATCCCTCAGCCCCTCCTCATCCAGCTGGTCGTGGGACCGCGAGGAGGATCGAAGGCGTCAGGAGAAGTGGCAGGAAGAGCAGGAGCGCCTCCTACAGGTAAAGACTCCCATTCTCAACTCGGAGCTACACAGCACACTCCTCAATGAGCTTCATCTGAAGTTTAAAGCAACATTTCGATGTGCATGTGTGCTTGTGTCTTTGCTTTTTCAGGAGAAATACCAGCGGGATCAGGAGAGGCTTGAATCAGAGTGGCAGAGAGCACAACAAGAAGCAAAACGAGAGTTATGCAGGAAGGTAGGAGTAATGTTGTGGTCCTGTGTGCCATTTTTTCATGCTGCAAAACATTTTTAGTTGTAACAAAGTGATCATTAAACATTTTTTTAATTTTAAAATCATTTTATTTTAAATTAAAGGAGGCTGTCTTTCACCAATAAGCAAATTGTAAATTGGTTTAGCTGTGACACATTTGTGGCAATTGTGCTGAGAGGGAGATGTGCAACATGCCACCCTCAACGTTGCTGTTAATTAAATGCATGTTTTACAGTGTTGCTTTTCTTTTTAATAGTTTTAGGAGCCCTATGTGACTCAATGGATGGTCCTCAGCCCCGATAGGAGAACAATTCACCCCTCATATGATCATTTGTATATGAATTACTCATTCTAGATCAAGTTGTATTTGGGAAGTAAAACGATGCAGTAACAGTAAACAGACTTCTTCAAGTGGATTCTAAAAGGGGCCAAAATTATATCAAAACATCCATCGACCACCTCTCACACAACTTGTGCAAGATAATCCAAGCCTCATTCATCTATACATATGCTCAGTACATCCCAAACACATGCATATTCACTGAAAACATCATATTTAAAACACTTCTGCACAAAACAAAAGGCATACCTTATCTGGAGACTCGTTATGCAGAAATGTTTTAAACTGTACATCACAAGTAAAAATGCATGTGTTTGGGATGTACTGAGCACACAAATTACTAAACGACTTGGATTATCCTGCATGAGTTGTGTGAGGGTTTGAAAACAGATGTTTTTATATAGTTTTGCTGTTGTAAAACACAATCCCCTGTGACTATAATTCATTGGGAATATTTGCCTTTTTGGATTCTTTGTTCCCCTTAGAGGAATTTGAGAAAAACTGCTCCTACAGAATTGTCATTTGTTTTCTCATGCATTTGAAGCAGAACACATTTGAGATGACCAATGGTGGTGGGGGCCCTGCCAGCACTCAGCTCCACGTGAATGGATTGACAAATAAAAGCAGAGAAGAGGAGCAGAGCCCTGACAGAGATGAGCTGAAAGAAGCAGGATCAAAACCTCAAAGTAGAGCACAAGGAGAGCAGCATGACAAAATTACTGAACAAGCCTGGTAAATACATTTTTTTTTCTCTAACTGTTTAAATATCACAAACATCGTCAGCTTTCTTCCATCCCTGCTCAGTGCAACAGCATTAAACATATGTGCAATCCTTGTTCTTACTATTGAATGCAAGGTGTGAAATATTTTTTTTTACAAATTTTCACCTGTTTGTGACTGACTTGAAATGATTTTTTCTGCATTGCTGCTGTTGCTGAATCTGCTGTGCTTTCTGCTGCTTGCTGGGTCTTAATGCTTTTCATGCTGTTCCTCAGGGCTGAGGACTTTGAACAGCTGTCTCCTGCACACAGGTCAGAACAACATTAGCTCAGTATGATGTGGGACTACATACAATATAATAGTTCTTAAAGGGGTTCTGTATGAAATTGAGAACATGTGAGTTGTCTGCACACAGTTCTTAACATGGAGGTGGCTGAGCCAGTGGCTCGCAGCTAGCGATGCTAACTCCATAAACAGAAGGGCGAGATTATCCAGAGGCCATTACAATGCTATCATGATACAAGTCACGATATGATTTTTTTTGTGTGATTTTTTCTATTTTACAATATGCTGAGGATTGCGACATTGTTTATTTCATTATGTTGGGCTTTTTCTGCCTTTTTTCAACTACTGTCCATTTTCCTCAAATAATTTGTGTTGTTGCAAAATGTATCTAGTTGACCAAAAAAAAGCAATCGATCATGTTATTCTAGTAAGCTAGCAAAAGTTTAATTGTATTTGAAATACTATACAAATAATTTATTCAAAGAATCGATATTGGTGTCTATGTAACGGCACAATATTGCCACGCAAAATATCGTAAGTTTATACTGAATTGTTTTTTTTCCGCCACCCTTTAAAGCGGTAACCCGCTGTACAAGTGCGGTGCTAAATGCTGGTGATGAGCGAGCCAGTGGGATACATACAATGCACTAACACGCACATGTAGCCAGACCAGCTTATCACAACAAACCACAGAGAAGCTCAGATTACATCACAAACAGAGGTAGCATGGCTTCATTCTCTGTTAGGGAGGCCATTACTCCACTTTATCTTTACATAGCAAATATGGAGCGATGCCTGTGAGCAAGTTAAAGCAGTCAACTTGAGCTGCACTGATTCATACACACATGTCATTTGTCACTCTCCATACAAACACATCCTCTTGATTTGGCTATTTAAGCTGCAAACATTTCCCCAACTCGCCCTTGTCATGCCTTTTCAATGCTGTTGCTGCCTTGCTGCATCAGTACTGCTGCCTGCTCTTTCAGCACCACCTCCACCCCAGCACAGACCTGCAGGCTCCAGCTAGGTGAAGATTATCATCATTCCCAGATATCTCATGCAACAAATATCTGCAGGGAGTGATGAGGCTGGAGTCTAGATGTCAAAGTCTAACTACACTCTGATCTTGAAATAAACATTTCCAGCGCATGAGACTGAAAGTGGTTTGCTGATTTATTATCGCTCTGAATGTTGCATTCAGCTCCTTTAAATTAGCTTTGGGGATAAAGGTCCTGGTGTTGTATGTCTGTAACAACAGCAAAGTCTTGTTGGTTGTAAAGCAAATAATATGACACAAGATGATTGGCTGCTTTTGTTAGGAGGATGTTAGTTCAATATCACATGGCATTCTCTTGTGAGAGGATAACCCACCTTGAAGCCAACATCAGCATGCAATCAGTTTAGCGTAGAACCCTTAAAAAAAAACAAAAAAAAACATTAAAATAATGTTTTTTTTATAGAATAATGTGTCTATTTCTTTCCACTCATAAGGGCGAAGTCCATGTCTACTCCAGCCTTAGCTGGCCCCTACAAACAGGCAAGAGGTTAGTCTGCCATCTTTGTCATAACATCCCCCTCTGCTTTTATGATGTTCTTAGCTAACGCCTCCCCAAACTTTGATTGGTCCAGGTGATGAGAGGAAAATAAAAGTACAGGCTGTGTCTAAAGCTGAGAAAGACAGGCAGCAGATTCTGGAGGAGATGAAGAAAAGGACTCAACTTCTGACCGACAACAGCTGGATACGTCAGCGCAGCAGCAGCTTTTATAAGGAGCCGGTCTATCTCGGGGTTCCCATGAAGAGGTGGGTGTATTTGGACAAAGTGGGGCCCCATTGCACCTTAGACAACTGTTTGTTTCACAAAAAATGGAGTACTTTTCCTTTGACCCTCTTGCTACTGTTTTCTTCTCTGCAGATACGAGTCTCTGGACGACCTGGACTCTTTACGTCAGTCTCCACTCTCCACTGCTACATTCAGTTACCCTCGTCCTCATTCAGCTGCTGCAGGTTACTATGCCCCGAGTAGGAACTCCTCCTCCCGCTACAGCACTGGGTCTATGTTATCCCAGAGACATACATTTGACTCCTCTCATCATGGCGGGTATGTAACCACACAAATATAGACCCTGTCTCTCTTATGCATGCTGTCGTGTGTTATTTTCACTGTCTTGTTCATTTTGGCCTCACACTGTTAACATGTGCTGCCCCAGGATGGTCAGTGGCAGGAGGACTTGCTGTGTGTGTGAGCGTGTCCTGGGTAGTGGGGCAGCCATGGTCATAGAGGCTCTTAGTCTCTGCTTCCACCTTGCCTGTTTCCAGGTGAGAGGTCATGACCAGGTTAAGGTGTGGTCACAGCAGCTCCAATCCCTGCACAGTACACAATATTATCAGACTAATAACCACAGCACCACCTCCCACCTGTGTTATGCACATTTGCATTTGAAAAATACCTGAGATGGAGACACCAGCAATACATGTCCAAATATTGCAGAAAAGTTTCTATGCTGGGTTGTGGTGGAAAAGTTTGCGTATTGATAAAACCAAAAAGTTACTAAGTGCAATGATAATTATATCATAATATACACAAAGGAAGTGACTTAAGCTTCTGCTCCACCAAAGAGATGGAAAATGGCAACACAGAAAAATATGTGAATGGAAAACTAAGTCAAATCAAGTCAGTCAAATTTATTCATAGAGCTCAATTAAAAGAACTAAATACAATTTAAGTTAGTTAACTTTTAAGAATTATATGAGACAGTCTGTAAAAAAAAAAATTAAGCTACAAACCAAGCATCGCCCAACGGCCAGTGCAAACCTTTTCTGAAAATATCTGAGTTGAAAAAATGGCAACACAGTAACAGAATCTAGAGTTCATATTTGATCAGCGCTGCTGAGGCAATAGAGTAGGCAGAGGAATATGAATTTTTTTCCCACAGATTTTCTGTCTCATTTAGTGCTGTGTGACTATAATGAGTTTCAGCAAATATGAAAAAAAAAGGTTACCAACTACAGATATAACATGATAAAAACGCTGATTAATAAAGAACATATGTACATACACAATAATAGATGAAAGAAATTAGACATTTGATTTTATCACTCTGCCTCTTTTTCTGCATTAGTAATGGCACTCAGCTGAAGAATTAGCACCACCAGCTGGTTTTCTGTCTGCCCAACTCCTAATATGCACAGTAATAGAAATTAATATCAATTAACATTTTCTCTTGCTGTTTTTCTTGGAAAATTGTTTAAAATTTGTAACATATTTGGACAGAGACTGCTTTCACCTACAATCATATTGCTCAATATGTATGTTACGTGCTTCAGAGTTGTAACATGACATCCAGTTATTTGGTGGTTATGTGGTGGGAAAATTTGATAAGACTGAAGACTAATGTGACCGCACCTTTGGTATGGTCAGCAGGAGTCTCATTTCTATAGATTTACAGTGCAATCAGCTTTATAGTCACAAGCCGACAGAAGTATTGCTGACACCTTTCTGTGCTTCTGTCTTGTCTAACCAGCTTTTTTCCTAGTCTGCGTAGGGTGTCTGGCCTGGTGGTCCAGTCTGGTGTCTCGCATACTATCTCTCTCTCTGCCTTTAGTTTTCTGCATTTGGTTGGTTTAGTGGAAGAAGCTTGTCTGTTGTCGTGCTTTGCTTTTGGATGCTTATTGTGAAAATCTCACTGGCAGAGGACTCACACATTTAGTCGACCTATGTTCATCAGCATGTAGATGTCAAAGTTGATTCCCTCTCTGCTCCATGTAAGTTACAGACGCACCTAGCACTCACAGAATATTTATGTACCGTGTGTGTTTTATGCAAAAACAAAGCTTAGTTGTTGTGTGCTTGGGTGGCGGACAATCTGGTGAGATAATTTGGACACAAAAGGCCCACGTTACAGGTCAGCTGCGTTTCTCTTAGAAGTCCTCGAGAGTCTTCTCACCTCTCCCTCCCCCTCGCAGTGTGTGGGCTGCAAACGACATCTCGGAGGAACTGAGACTGGAATCCAGGTTCGAATCCGAAACGGGAAACCCTACTGTGAGCCCTGCTATTTCCAACTCAAGTGTGAGTACTGGTCTTTATGAGACAATGACTTCGACTGATTCTCTCAACCATATCACACCTCACAGTTTCTGTACCTCTGAATCAATACAATTGCCTTTTATGGCTACTTTCCTTGAAGTGAAAAAAAAAGTAAATCCTAATCATGTAATTAAAACCAAACTCTTGGGCTTACTGGAAACTTGCCTTTAATTGACTTGTCAAGTAAAAATCTTGTATTTATTAACATTTCAGCCGCTGGTGCCCCCGCCATGTGATCAGCATGCCGTACTCAGAATCACAGAGTAAGCTGCCAAATCACTGGGAACTGCTGTTGGATAAAACTACAAAATCACAGTGTAAACATCTTTCATGCAGCCAAGACATGGCTTTTATCTGCTACAGTAATCACTGGTAAAGCTTCAAACTATGTTGTGATAAACGCTCTTCTGCAGATTCACATGCAAAGTAGACCCATTGGCTGTTTTTTTTAATCAAACATGGTTAATATGGTCTTTTTTTCTGCTAATTTGTTTCCAAGAAAACTTAGATTTAATATATGAAATAAAGTAATAAGGGGGGTTATTAGTGTTTGGTTAATGCTTTTATTTTGATGTTAGTATTGCTGTATGTCATATTTGTCCTGTATGTAATATTTGTCCCATAGTGCATTAAGGAATCAGATTTTTCTTGTTGATGTAACCCATGTATGATGGCACATTTTAACTTGTACTGATGCACTTTCTGCTCTGTTGTAATCTCACCAGCTGCACTTTGGGATAAATCAGTGGTAAATACAATGTGTGTTTTTCTGGCTTGAAATGGCAATCTTAACTGACATGTTTTTGTAAATAAATAAAGTGCACTGAACATGATCTAAGGGTTTATTTGTTATTCATTTGTGTACCACATGGTGGCAGCATCTGTCTCATAGTGATACTGTCATACTGCAAATATACCCAAATTACTTAAACTGAGATTTTTTTTTCCAATGTTTTGTTTCTGAAGTGTACAACATGACTTCTGTGTTGATATTGTATGATATTGAAGCTGAAGTGCACTTTTACTCTGCTCCCCCCTGGCTACCGTAAATGGTTTCTGTATGCTGGGGGACAGAGGTATTTGACAGGATGTGGAGGGAGGGACATTAAGTGGGTGTACTTAATAATAATGTGAAACAAAAAGGTGCAATGGGTCAACTACTCAAGTCGTGTGACCTTATGTCAACATTCAAAAATATACTCATCATAGGTAGCAAAATGTAATTCTACTTGAACAAAGTCGATGGCCATGACGTACGTATTGTTGTTGTTTTTTTTTAATGTTTATTATATTTTGGGGGACTTCTGTTTTTAGAAAATTGTTTTCAAGGATTATTTTTTATGTTCTTGTTGAAAAATAATGATTTGCATAATCACAACTTTGATGATTAGGCTTTTAATGTCTGTATCCTGGAGGATACATTGCCCAGATACAGGTATAAAATCAGCAATAATCACTCACAGATATACTTTATTGTTTTTAGACTTATTCTCTACAGATAATCAATAATATAAAGGAGTGAAACACTGATTGCTATTTCTTTTATTCTTATTGTTTTTCTACCTGATGGTTCATCAGATTTTTTTACGCCATTTTGCTTCACTGCTCCAGATAAATTATCCACTCCACTAACCTCATCTATCCATGATAGAATACTGATAGTGCACAGCTAATACAAGACAGTCAACATATGAGTCCGACACACACAATGTACTACAGTCAAACAGCTATTTAAGCTGAGGTGAACAGCTCGATCAGGGAGCCTGCGTGAGGTTAAATCTTCCACACACTCACACACCCAGAGAGTGCACTTATCGCCAGCAACTCATTACCCAAACTTCAGTAAAATTTAAATAATATGCAAACTACATAATCAATTCCACATAGAAGTAAGTCCATTGAATCACCCTCTGACACCTGTGTGTCAAACTTGTGTCATGCTCAAACCAGCGGCTCAACACTGCAGTCAAAACTCAATAGCCTACCTATGAATAACAATAATCTAGACTCACAGACTCACTGCACCTGTGTCTTGTCACCTGGGCTTTTTTATGTGTGCTAGCGGGTAGCCACATTTTCTTTTTGAACCAGTCCTGGTTGAATGATCTTGTCTTATCTCTTATCTTTTCCCTCTTGTGATATGATTAAGTCATTCAGTCAATGTGGTCCCAAACACAGTATTAAATAGTCTAAACGATTCAACATCTGTCCCTTCTTAGCTAAGGTAAGCAAGACCTGCACGGTGCCCACCCTTGCGCCAATCAAATCAACTAATGGGAATGCTAATGGGGCCCTGGCCATCAGGCCTCACTTACTAAACCAAAGTGCGTGTTGAGCACACGCATGCATGCGCAGCCGTTTGTCCAGTCCACTACGCCGCCAGGACCTCTGCCGTCCCTCACCAAGCTGAAACAGGCGAGCAGCACCTCGCCAGAAACACACTGCCTGCATGAGCAGCGCGTGACGGCAACCTTGCTGAACTGCAGCGTGTTTCACGCTCGCAGTGTTCATACTGGCAGTGCTGTGGCTGTGATGCTTCTGCAGGCTGTCTGCTGCTTTGAATATTGTATTTCCACATTCATAAGCACAATTCTACTTATTTATGAAGTCATGCAAGCTCCTGCATTGTCAACAACACGGTCCTGCAAATATTTCACAATTAAAAGTGTCAACAACTGATGAGATTCTTTTGACAGAAACGTTGTCAGAGGACTTTTATTTTGAAAGGGAAGCAGGAATGTTTAGTGAGTAAAACATTTTTTTGTATTCCCTCATCTCTGTGACAGAGAAAGACATTGGAACTATAATAAAAGGTGGTATAGAGTCAATATAAATATGAAAATGCCATTTTCACTGTCTATTTATGCTGACAACCACACGCAGCACTCGTTGAGTACCGTTTCTCTAGATGTGGTGCAGCTGACAGGCAGCTGAGACGCGCCTGAGCAGCGCTGCTCACGCAGGCAGTGTGGCTGCTCTGTGTCGTTAACACAGGTGCCGAAAAAAAAAAACAACCCAGGTTCGGCGACACGCACTGTTCACGTATGTAGTGTGTTACTGGCGTCAGGAACAAAGCCAAATTCCTACACCATCACACTACGAAAAAAATTCTAGAGACGAAATTGCATTCAGCATATAATAAAAATTGCAAACATTTTATGAAGTAGTTTAAACTGAGTTTGCTATTAAAGCTCAACGACTTAATTGTGTCTAACATAGAAAAGCCCATAATCCTCCTCTGCACAACAGTGCCCTCTGGTGGGCCGGTGCCCCAGAGGGCCTCTCATGTAAAAACAGCTATACCTAATCCCTGTAAATAGGAATTTTAATCTGCTGGGAGGAAAAAAATCCATTAATCTACATTGTGTTATAATACTAACAGATGTTTTGGTGGACTGACCTTTCACAGGAAATTGGTGAAGCAAGGTTCAAGTGACAAACGGGAAGAGAAAGTTATTGTCCTGCAGCCTTTGAATGAGGAAGTGCCCTATAAAAAAGCAGATTCAGGCTCTGACATTCCAAAAATAAAGAACAATCTGTGGCTGTGTGGCCACTGTGGTGTTAAAAAAAAGGCTATAGAAGATATTTAAAAAGTTGGTTCTGAGTTACAGATGACCACTGCTTATATATGAGGGAGCAAACACTGCAGTAATGTAGCCTCTGTGTGAGTAAACAATACTGTAGAAGCACTAAGCAGTATTTCACCTATGTCAGGAAGTTGCGTAGCAATGCAAAACACACATTTGCAAGAGCTCATGCACATCTGACAGTTATGTCTTCATGCCACGATGAATGAGAAACCTCTGAGTTGAGAAAAGGAAACTGCAAGAATATTGTTAACAGAGATGTATCTGGGTCAGTGTGGCAGCCTGGACCATGTGGTGAGTTTTACCTTGGGAGAAATCATTGAATCGGTTCTTGGAGCGCTCAGCTCTCTGCGGAGCAGAGACAGTCAAACTGAGATGTTAAACATCGGTCATCCAGCTCTCTTGGCCGGATGGATGGAAATGTTTTTTACGGTTTACTGTGACCTGGTCTTTTGGAAGGGAGAGTTCAGTTCCCCAAAGGCTCAAGTAGAGACATCTGTCAGTTTCTGACATGCTCCATCTATTTAGGATGACTCTTGTGACTCCAGCCTGACCCGTTCAAATATCACAAGCACAATGAGCCAGAAACAGCAGAGGGTCAAAGAAAACAGGCAGGCTAACACATGTAGAGTCATTAGATACTTAATATTTAGCATGAGAGTGGAACAATTAACCAGATTGATTAAATGCTTTTACTTCCTTTTTGTAAAAATGTTATTTTTCCAGTAAGTTTTTAAATTTCTGACTGACAAGTACAGATGGGAGAAAGTAACCATGAGACACATGAGAGAGTCATGAGCATCAATGGGAAATTTTTAAAAGGTACCCAGGGCAGCAAAATGGAAAATCATGACCATCTTTGTCACAGAATCTTCAGAATTTTCAAGGCTCCCATTTCTGCCTTTGGATATAGAAAACCTCAAAATTATTTTTATATAATTATTTTCACTAGAGAAGTTTAGAGATGTCCAGAAGTTGCTATTTGTGGTACTAGTTTTATTTTGCAATTTATTTTTACTGTTTGCTTCAGGGGAAAAACTATAAAAGTTTCCATAAGAGGCTCTCTGTTTAGTTGACCACAAATTTTATCATTAGTTAAAAGTTCTGGAACAACTGGCTCCATTCTCTGTTAAAGACATCTACTTAACATAAGATAAAATGTTATTTATCCCAAGGAAAATTGCTGCGCAGCTGTTGCAATATGTAATGAGTGCAAATATTAAAGTTTAAGATAACAACAACATAAATATGCAAATAATGTGCAAATCCAAAATTTATGCATTGCCAAAATCAGTTTACCATAATGGATAATAAATATTTCTCAAGATCTTTAGTATAGGCAAGTGTAAGAGTATATGGTTAATGCATAATGTTTATGATTATGCCTATAATACTGCATGTAATGTCCCTGGATGTCCCCTGAGCGTGGGTGGATTATGACACAGTGGATCCACGGGCAAAGATATTTAAAACACCTCACCACATTGCCTACACAGGAGCAAACGCAGACTTTATGATGGGTTTTTTTTTTTTTACCTTTTTCAGTTTTGTTTTGTATCTCTTAGTAATCATTTTGTGTGTCTTTGTGGTTGTTTTTGTAGTTCAGTTGTGTCTCTTTGGTCATCAAAGTCTCCTCCTGGTTGTCATGTGTTAATTTGAGTGACATTTTTTCAGATAAAGGCCAAAGTAACCCTGACACTTTGGTCCTCTGCTTCTGTGTCCGCTAGATTAATCAGTAATCCATCCCGGCCTGTGAGTCAGTTGTAAAGAGCTGAGATGTAATGATAAAAAATCAGATCATAAAATCTTGTTAATCTTTTCAAATCCAAGGTTAAGAGGTTTTAGAGAGAGTAACTTCCTCTTTAGTGGTTTGCTCAAATGAATAAGAGTATCTTTGAGCAACTGCAATGGGACAACCCACAGGGGGTCCACAAGTATTAGTGTGGGTTTGCCCCTGCCAATACTGCCCACAGGAAACACACACCCACCCACAGTGAGCTCTCAGAGCCAGCGTAAAAACTGCTCCTTTTGAGATTTAATAACTGTTTCGTAACTATTGAGCTACGTTTTTCTGACAACACAGCAAACAGTTAGCGTCTGAAACTCAGCTTGACATTTAAACGCTGACAAATGGACACAGGAAGCGGTGAGGAGGAAGTGGACATTTCTGTGCCTCGCAGATATCTGGCGAGTGTCCCTCTCAGTGCATCATCGCTGCTGTGACATTGTCCAGAGCCCAAACAGACAGGCAGAGGGACAGAAACAGCTCAACGGACAGACATGAGGACTGATACAAAAACTTTTTCTAAAATCCTCATTTAGACTGTGATGAAGACTAAATATGTTGTTTTGGGCCATAAGTCATTCAAAACCAGACTGCAAAGGCAAAGAAAGGTGTGAATTTATGACTTTATGAGGGTGACACTATCCCCAGTATCTGTTCCTGACAGAAGATACTGTTTTCTTGAACCATTACACAAAAGACAAAAACAGTGAAATGTTATTCACAAAACAAACTAAAATGACATTAGTAATAGTCTCACAGACACTTTTCTCCACATCTTGCCCTTTCAGACAGCCCTGAGAGTGAGGGAGGGAGGAGGGATTGCACTTCTTGTGAAAGGAAGCCCGCTGCAGCCACAGCAGGGGAGGAGGATGCTCCTTCTCTTCCTCTCTGTTCCCTGCAGCTGATTGATGCTGGCAGCCTTTTACCTTTTAGTTTACCGGCACAGTGCAAGGCTCAGCTTTGTCACTGGGAGCTGCACCAATCTCCGGCCTGCTGCTGGGCGCTGAGAGCAGCTCAGCAGAGGCTGGCGACATTTACACCCTCCCTGTGCCCAGCAAAACTACACAGAGCAGACAGGAGACAGAGCTTTACGGTCAGAAGCACTGAGGCTGAATGCTTGGAGGAGACAGATAACATGGCCACTGGAGGATCACTGATTATAATCTGTCTGTCTGCAGCCAAACCTGGGCTTTATTCCCTCCTTCCTGGCTGAGAGCATGACATGCAACTTTTAAGTGTTTCAAAAGCAATAAAGTTGCATACAAAAGCCAAAAAATATGAAAATGTACAGTATATCCAGAGAATTATTTAAGTATTTTAAGGACCAAAAATTACCAAACTGTAATTTCATGTATTGAGATGAAGCTGCAACCTCCAGGGCTGAAAAATGAAGCCGATATGTGCCAAAAACTGCAGTCCCTTGAATGGCCACCTGATGCTTGAACATTTCCTACAGTGGATAAATTTTCACTAACTTGTCAGTTTTTGTTGCTTAAACAGTTGCTTACAGTCTATGAATCAGCTCCACCTCTTGCCCAAATATGGTCACTTCTGGATCTAAAAACAAAGATGGCATTGGCCAAAATGCCAAACTCGAAGCTTCGACCCATTGAATGTATAAAATAATGGATGTAGCTACTGTTATATCACCTATTAGTTTGTCGACTCCCATTTTGTAGCCTCGAGTTTGGCATTTTGGCTGTCATCATCTTGAGTTTTTTTTTAGAGCTGTCCATATTTGGACAAGAGTCTGGGGCTGTGTGAGGGGAAGAGGTGGATCTGACTGAGAAGCAGAGGACACTCTCAGCAGACAGCCTGTTCAAAGCGGCCTGCCCCTAAAAATGTGTAGCTTTGCACCTTAATAAAACACAAATGAGTGAGTTATAGACAAAAAAAATAGATGTAAGACTAAATATTTTTTTGTAGCAGGAAGTTCATGTTCATTTCTGCTGTAACGCTGGTCATTTTAACGCGGGGTTATACAGGGACTGACTTGCCTCTGGAGCCAGCCTCAAGTGGCCATTAAAAGAACTGCTTTTTTTGGCATTCCCATGTTGGCATCACTTTTTAGCCCCTCAAGTTGCTGCTTGGTCTAAGTTAAAAAGTGATATCACAGTGGCTCTGTTCCATATTTTAAACAGTGTATGATTCCTTTTCGTGAATGAATTCCCCGTTTAATAAGTTAGTTGTTAAATAGTAAAAGCGTTGATGGTTGTGTTGTCTTATCACAGCAAGAAACAAAAATTTAACCAAACATCAGCGCAGTACTTCTGCTTCTTGCACAAAGCTGTTGTGAAAGCATGAAGTCTCTTTATTTGATAAAAGTAATCTGTAGTTTCAAAAGTTCGACAGCTTGATCGCCCCCACTAACATCTATTGAGCCAGTGTGATTTGAAAATGTAACTCCATGTTCAGAGCACAGCAACTTCAATGCTGCTTCAAGTAATCAAACTAGAACAAACTGTTTAAAGGTTTTATAGACTGTAACGCTGTTGTGATTACTTCTGAGTTGATATGTTTGGGGTTTTTTGTGTTGCACTGCTTTGCTACAAGAAACAGGAAAGTAGAAGCTTCTGCTGGGATTTCACTTCATAAGACAAAACAGGCTTATGTCAGTCTGCCCTTAACTGATTCTGACTAGAGTTTATTATTGCTTTCATTTCCTGCGTCTTACCTTTCCTCCTGTGCGGTGGTTGACGTCATGCTGTACTTGGATCTGCACACACAAAAAATAATGAAATATTAACCCCAGAAGGTGCCAACACATCGCTTCATGTAACTGTAGAGTAAATGAGGTTATACTAAAGCTGAAATCCCCTATGGTGATAAGAAAAGTGTTGAAAAGATTGTCAAACCGAATGACAGATATCAGCATCAGATCAGAGTGTCACAATTCAAGAACATAGCTGGTTCTCAAATGATGGATTGAGGCTTTAAACAGTGTTTCAGTGGCTCTGTCAGACTGCCACTCTGAGAAAGGATTTTTGTAAGGACGTTTGTTTTCTTGTCAAAGCAACTAATGCATCATATTCACTATGATAAGTTACATAAAAATATCTCTTTTTTTTTTAGTAGAACACAATTCTTCAAACTGTTAATAATTTAAGAAGTGTGGACCCTTAATGGGTTCACTGCTTGGTAACACAAACACTTTAATGGCTAATTGTGTGTTCAAACGCTAACAGTCTGCAGTGATGTTCGCCTGTGATGGTTTGTTACCATATGTGGGTTTTACATTAGCAGTCAATGGCTGTAAATTTTCTCAGGGTTTATTCAAACAGTGAAGTGTTTGCTGAAGATAACTGAAGAGATTAGAGAGCAACGGAAAGCTCCAGAACAAGTGGGTAAGTGGAGCTTGAGTTGTTTCATCAACTGCTTTTTCTGAGGTCAACACTGAAATATCAAGTTCAACTTTTAAGTGAATATGGATGAGAAGTCCCTAAGGCGTGCAGAATCACGGAAAGTCCATGGGAACTAATCACATTAATGGGCTAATGAGATCCATGTGATATGATCCAAACAACAAGAATGAGGCCGGAAGTGGACCTCGAGTTGAGACTGTTTTTGTAAACGGCTGTTTCCAAGTTTAAGAAATTTAACTGTCAGCTAAACAGCCCTGGTTTGTTCTGTTCTTCAGAGCATTTCATCAGAAACATTACAGATATTTTAAGAGACAAACCACAAATATTTGAGGTTTATAAAAAAAAAAAAAAGATGAGCTTTACTAATAAATCAAATATCAACCAGTCAACTTATCAAAAAAAAGGGCACAGCAGGGTGTTGTGCTGAGATTTTCTGGCTCACTGATCATTCTTTTAAAGGTCCAGTGCGTAGGATTTAGGGGAATATATTGACATATATTGTATATAATGTTCATAACTATGTTTTCATTAGTTTATAATCACCTGAAAATAAGAATGGCTGTGTTTCTATAAACTTAGAATGAGCGGACAAATCGAGCGCTGGTTCTAGATAGTGCCATTTGCATTTTCCCATAAGCCACTGTAGTTCTCCTACACCTTTGACATGGAAGAAGTTTCAGTTTTGGAACTTGACCTCTAGATGCCACTAAATCTTACACACTAGACCTTCAAAGGATCTGCTCATCATTTTTAGATATACAGATATTTGCTTATTTGCCTGACTTGACTGAGACAAGAGATATGTCTCATGTCTGTATGGTAAATATAAAGCTACAACCAGTTAGCTAATTGACTAAATGACATTATTTCTTATTTGTTGAATTTGTACAAAAACAGAAGTGTAGAAACAAATTGTGCTTTTACACAAAACGGTACTTATGGTACAACATTCATGCCCCTTGAATGATGTCGTCACATTACGTACTTAACATTAAGTTACATAGGTTAGGTTTAGGTAAGTAAAGTTATATAGGCTAGGTTTAGGAAATGAACCATGGTGATGATGTACCTTAAAATAATGGGACACAAACACCGATCTCCCCAAAAAAGTCTTGTGTTTGTTTGACCCATCCTCTCCAACCTGCTTCATAACACAGAATTTTGCTCTACTGTAATACTATACTACTATAATACTACTTCCTTGTTTACTCACATCAGCACATCAGTCACTTGATTGCAGCCTTCGGGATTTTGTGGGCTATTTACGTATTACTCACTCATGGTTGCACAGGTTATATAGGCGTTCTGAAGCATTGTGTTTTGTAGGAATAAATATATAACAGTGCATGAGAACAGCCTTTTCAGTGAGCTTTAGGGGATCTGGTAGGCAGATTTAGTTACCCGGTGAAAGAGCCAGGCCTGTTGTTTCACCATGTTTCCTGTCTTTGTGCTAAGCTAAGCTAACCGGCTGCAGGCATACATTAAGGATTTATAAATCGTCTCATCTAACTCTCAGCAAAAAAAAGCCAACCAGGGCTTTCCCAAAATGTTAAACTATTCCAGTAAACTGGTATTTTTTGTCTTTCATGTAACAGATGCATTTGTGGCCCAAAAAGATTCACTATGCTGACATAAATTAAGTAAGTGTATATACTCTGCAATTAACAGTTTTGCACTTTTTTGTGTTGACTAAAGGCCTTGTTTCATTAATAAATATTTACTGCAGTTTTAAGCAGATTTAAGGTGATTATGGATTATTATGAAATGTCAGCAGTTGGCTTGCTGATTCTCAGTTACAGTAGAAACTTTACTAATGGTGCTACTGTTTGTAAGATGATTACAAGAGAGCCAAGCTAAAGTTCCACAGTGTCACCCTTCTGAAAACATCATGTGGAAAAACCATATCCTCAATCCTTTCTTCTGAGGGGCACTCAGTCATTTTGTTGTTGTTAAATCCAGAGTCAGAATGTTGAGTTATATCTCAGAGGGGGGAAAAACTTTAAAGTTTGCAGGGTTCCTTCATTTGTCATGCTTATGCCTCACGGAGAAATCCTGCAATATTGATAAATGCAAGTGTAATGGCTCAGCCAGTGCTCCCCTCACCGCCCTATTGTAAACGGGACATTTCAGATTACATGGAAATAAAGGAAGACTGTTCTCACGTTCAACTAAAGGCCACCGAATTTTATTTTCCGCTCTCACACCTAAACAAAGAGAAACACATCTTATTAATTAATAATTCATGTGTTGTTCTCTCTGTGAACAGTGTGATGTGTCTCTATCAGAGGAGCTGGAGATGGAATTAAAAAAAACCCACTACATGCAGGTCGCAGTGAGCTAGAGGCAGACACTGTGAGAGAAAGTGTGAAAGATTTCGCACATAGAGGCTGATATGAAGAAAACTGTGTTATCTCCAACTCTGCAAATTGGCTAATTTGGCTCTTTTTATCTCCCTCCTGCGCTCTGTGTGTTCATTTGTGTGTGTGAGCGTGTGCGCATTTTCAGCGTTTGGCTGACTGAGTTTTCGTGCAGAGAAAAAAAAGCATGCATCAAGTGAAATGTGTTTTGGAGGTGTTTTTTGTTTTTTTTCTAATCAAGGACACACACACGCACACACAATAAGATCTGTATAAGAAATAGGTGCTTGGCAGAAAGAACTCCTCATCTCAGAGGAACCAAAAAAGGAAATTTAATTTTGATTGAGTGTTTTATGCATCTTTTGACCATCACTTGTCCTCCCATTACATTTGATCTCAAATCGATGCAGACAATGTAAGATACTAGAGGGCACCCTTGTTTTAGCAATTTAAAGCATTCAACCACAATTGTTTCCTCATAATAATATGTGCAAACTAAGACACATGCTGAGGACCTTTGCTGAGCCCTAGTTGCCCTTTTTTTGTCGACTACGTCCTGTTTCTGGAGATTGCACTAGAGGAAGACTCGCGGTCGATCCTTCCTTTTTCCTGTCCAGATGGCAGCATCAGCTGATAGCAAATACGAGGTCTCTTGCAAAGAAAAGTCTATCTTTGAAGAAGCTCATTGGTGGCAGAAGTGTGCGTGGGCGGTTTGGTTGTTGGAGGGCTGCACGCACATTTCTATGTGTGTGCATCTTCATTTGTGTGTATATCTTCATATCAATTTGTTTGCATATAGAGAGTTAAGGGGAAAACAAAAATCAGCCATAGTGTATCTTATATTAACAGCTCGAGCAATGCTGCAGGACATCTGACAAGTAAATGATTCATTTTGCAGATTATTTGTTTCACATTTTAAGCACACTCTCACACAGCCCACACAAAGCCCTTTTTTTGTATTAGACTAGATCCTGGGATAGTTTGGATTGGTGCCCCAGGATCCCACAAGGGAACAGACATTTGATTACTGTACTTGTCAGCCAAAGAGAAAACCCCCTCCTCCTTCTCCTCCTCCCTCCCATCCTGCCCCCGGGAGATAACAGAGCTCCTCTGTGTTACAGAGAAAGACATGCTGCCAGATTGGCCACCAAGTTCTGTTCCTGTCCACAATTTGTTGGCTTAATTTTAGCTTGAACTGGACATAAAATATCATCCTGAAGTAAAAAGAAAGGACATTTAATTGAATCAGTAGAGAATATGAATAAAATTCAGCGTAATTTACATAACGAATATGATACACCATAACATAGGATAAATGACAAATGCAAACTCTTCCAAACTTTGGTTTAAATTAGGTTGAGTGTGGAGAAATCAGCAAAGTCTGAACTGAGTTTTGAATGAAGACATCTTGCGTACGGTCAGCGTATTCTGGTTCCATGACTGATGGCAGCCTTAATTACGAAACACATGACTTGACAAACTGTGTCTGTTGACATTCAGATTCTGGGCAGTTAAGATAGCAGTGCCCTTCTGTTGTAATAAAGTTATTATGAACATAATTTCTCCCGATTGTTCAGTGACCTCTGAATATGTGAAACAAACTATATGATGTGACTTCATTCAGGCCAAATTCTCATCAAATCCTTTTTGGTGACATTTATCTCTCATTCAGTAGGAGGTCAATTTGATGTCTAATAATGCCCATATTTGTAAAAGTATCCATGAATGAGATCAGTCTGAATGCATGATGGAAATCCCATGAATACACTTTATTAAGTCTAAATTTAATTTCAGGACAAGGGAGGACACATGTGACTCTCCCCAAGGAAATTCTGAGCATGACACACTTAATTTCCTGGATTCTAGTAAATTTTTATGCAACCATTTTTGCCTTTCCCACATCAATTTAAACTTGAGATGCCTTAAATTTCATCAGAAAAAAAGTTCTCTGCTAGCTTCATATTACATTTGGGGCGCGGGTTTCAATATTGAGGGGTGTATGTACCCTGCATCCCTCCCAAAATCACCTATGCAACTCTGGAGAAGCCGGTTGTCCGCACTCCTGTAACTCTTCCTGGATCCTGTTTTTTTTTTTCATTATAAAGTAATTTGACAGTTATTTTTGATTGATTAATCCTTTTAGTCTATAAAATGGCCAGAAATATGTAAAAAACGCTCATCAAGATTTTTCAAAACCCAAAGTGACATCTCCAAATTTCTTCAACAATCCCAAACCCCGAGACTCTTCTTCTCCTAACATAAATGACCCATAAAAGCAGCATATCCTCACTTTAAAGTAGTTGAAACCAGGAAATGTTTGACATTTTTGCTAATTGTTTCTAAATTACCCAATCGACTGATCATTGCAGCTCTACTTCTGACCTGAGAAGAAATATGTTTGCTTTTACTTAGGCATTAAGACATGTTAAATACATTTTCACAGTGAACTGAAGGGGACGATAAGGTGGATAGTGTTACAATGTCACACTTTATTATTTGCTGTAGCTTTATATCTAAAGAGAAAACAATGACAGCAGCTTATAGATAGCACATGACAATGAAGCACAATGGAAAAAAGTCCCAATGTGTAGTCCTGAAGGCAGGGATACTGTATCTGTTGTTGACATATTCAAATTAAACAAAAAACATTATAAAACTTAAAATATCATATCAAAGATGCATTTCTATCAGTCCCCAAAATTAAAGAGATTAAAAGATTTTTAAACATTAGTCTATTAACAGTATACTAATGTGTTCAGATCATCGGGGGCCTCTTTATAAACATGACAATGTAAGCAAAGCTCAGTGAGGATCAAAATAAACCAGCTTCTAACATTTCTGCCACGTTGAGTAACCATTTATGTCATTAACTTAAAAACAAAGCATTCTCTGTGAAAGGTCAGATGACATAAATAAGTCATTTTGTTTTGCTCCTTGCCAACCAATAAGACTTGCAGCAAGTCTTCCTTTTACAGAAGTAGAAGAGAAAATGGCAGAAAAGTTAAACAGTGGCTGATCCAACTGCAGAGAGCAGAGAGTGACAAAAACACAAGAAAGTGAAAATACACAAGGCTGAATCTAGCAGTTTGGGGTGTTAATTGATGCATGAACTATTACAAGTGATGATTGCTCCAAGTGTTGGTTATAATAAGTTGTGAGCATGAATGTGATCTTCACCGGGAGAAAACATACTCGGTGTAACTGGTCCACAGTTTGTCTTCCCCCGGGTCGTTACTGGCGTATGAGCAGGTCCCAGTAGAGTTGCAGGCCACCATGTGGAAACCAGCTTCAGCCAGCCGGTCAAACGCCTGCTCCAGAAAGTTATACTTGAGGTAATACCTGGCGGTGTATTTGTCCGGCGGGCGGTCCGGGTCTCGGCTCTCATTCAGGGTGTCTCCAAAAACCTCTTTAGCCAGGGAGATCTTGCTGCACACGGTTATTCTGGCGACTCTGCGGAACTTTGCGTCCGCCTGGATGTCCCTCCCGATGGTGTAGCTGCCTCTGTACCCGATGGTGATGTACCCGGAGCTGGCCCCGGGAGAGCGCAGGGTCCTGTCCGAGGAGGAGGTGGCCGGGCTGGTGAGCTCAGCCTCCTCGCTGTCCTCCGTGTCCGTGTCTTTGCTGACCGCTGCGAGGCGCCTCGACAGCTCCGGCAGCTGGAAGAAGTCCGCTTCTCTCTGCAGCCTCCTCCTCTCTTTGAAAAACTCGGGCAGAAAAAGCTCCGAGTCGCGCAAATAATCCAAAATGTAGCGGAAGAGAAAGCCGTCCCGGTCGAAGAAGAAGCGGCCCTTGCTGTCTTTTGGCAGGTCGCCCGGGGAGCTCTGGGTGAACTTGGTCCACAGCAGAGAGTTGGGCACCGCCGTGATAGTTTCAAGTCGGGTCACATACACCTGTCCACCCACGTTTAGCTCCACTATCTCAGGGAAAGTTGAACTTTGGCTGTCGGTTTGTGCCATCTCTTTTTTTTTTTTAGTTTTTCTCCCTGTAGGTGCCCTGAGAAGGACGGCTACTTGGAGAGTCTCCTCACTGTACCGAAATGTTTGTACTGGTTTGGCTGTGTGGGAGGAGAAGGAAAAGGACGGCCAAAAGAGACATTAACTGTTCACTGGAAAGCCCTGAGAAAACACAATGATGCCTTCAGGGGCCCCATGTAAGCCTCAACTTCCTACAGTTTATAAACACTTTTGACATTATGAATGCGTGGAAGTGACAATAGGCCAGAGGTTAGCTCAGCATTAAAGAGTGTAGAATATATATATATATGGCCAAAAGAGACATTATATATATATATATATATATATATATATATATAATATTATATTTATATATAGGCAGACGGGGGCCTTTCCAGGATTTCAGGACATTGGGGACTTAGCCCAGACCTCAGTGGGGGGATTTTTTACCTGTGAATATTTAGTTAGTTACGTATTTTTTCAAGAATAAGCTCTATTTATATGCCCTTGTATGCAGTCTGGCACATTACCTACCATTCAAAATGTTCCTGCCCTTCCATATTAATTATAAGTTGTGGTGTTCATATTATTACTAGATGTTTGTAATTATTATTGAATAGAAACAGAATATTTTACAACAGCTAACATTAAAAAATGTATTGACTAGAGTTGGAAAAATAGTTAAATAAATGCATTTATGTTAATAGCAGTGGAATCTAACTAAGTACATATATTCAAGTAGGCTAAATGAACAGAATGACAGATTATAAGATCTTGGGCCTTTTATTATTACTAGGGCTATTTTTATTTTTGAATATAGTTTAGACTGGTGGCAATTTAAAACATTCAGGGCTGAAGCCTCTGAGGTCTAACAATGCCACTACTGGCATAAAAGAAAAGTACCAGGGAGTAAGTAGGCTAGTTACAGAAACAGAGTTATGTAATTAAACTACAATATAAACCTAATCCTAATATGTTACAGTTACTATGAAATATATATATATATGTGTGTGTGTGTGTGTGTGTGTGTGTGTGTGTGTGTGTGTGTAATTATATACAGTTACTGATCAAAGTGTTAGTGATTACAAAGAGGTTGCATGTGAATATATTATTTTCAGTAAAAAGCTTAATGTAGAATATATTCCTCTTTATATTAAAAACTTTCAGTAAAAGTTTGACAGTAATCAGTGGTTGTGAGGTTTGTACTTCATGGTTTAAATGTAAGTTTTAAGGACATTTCAGTAATATTGCCCACATGAAAATATTCAGAGACCAAGATAAAAAAAAAAAAAGTAATCATGTAATCAGTAATTACCTAAGTATGAGCCTTATATATCTACATATGGAGCGGGTCCTCTTCCACAAAGTCCACTATGTTGTTTACACAGTGGCACAGAGCCGACGCACCAAACAGGGACTCTATATAAGGCCATTCAAGTTTCGGCCACGTTGGTTCTTCTGCACGCTTGGCTGCCATCAGCACCTCTAAAACTCACTGAACTATCACAACTTCGTTTTACTCGGTTTTTGTACGGATCAAACAAGCAAGATTTTGTACAATTCTGAGGTACTTGTGCTTCGAGTTTGCCTTGGTCAAGTACTTTTACGCTTCTATATACTTGGTAACATTTCAGTGGGAAACACTTTTAATGCACTACATTTTTTAACAGCTGTTACCGTGCATTAAGATTTTGAAACTCAAAACATATTGAATGCATTGTTACAGTTTCAATGAAAGTAGATAAAGTTGTTTTAATCAACGCCACCAAGAACATGGACATTAAAATACACTTGAAAATGCTGCTTACATATCAGTAATGTAATATAGCACTTTAATGGAGGCAATTTTGCTGCCCTTTGTACTTCTACGAGGTAAAATTCTAAATGCTGGATGTTTACTTATGATAGCATTTTCAAAATAGTGTTTTACTATAGTAGAGGTCACACTTTCTATGAAACCCAAGCCTGTGCAATGCAGAATAAGACTTGCTAGCCTTCAAAATAAACATATCAGCTTATAGGTCAACAACACAACTGCTTACTGTTACTTCACTCATGCTTTTCATCACAAGTGAGTATTTGGTAATATTGTGGATGTTTTTGTAGCCACAACGGATGGCAAATATTCTTTATTGCCTGCCCTCATGCCTTTATGACTTGCCCTCATGTTTTTATGACATGTCAAGAAAGGATGTGTTTATATCTCTAACAGGATGTTTGTGTCTGTCTACAGCACTTTACATAGCTGTAATAAAGGTCAAGGTGAGATGTATTATATGTTTCATTAGGCTGCAGAGACAAACACAGTGTGGTCTGTTGCTGAGATTATATTATCACACCTTTAATTGACTAGAACGAGATTGTCTGTTATTATGAAGAAATGACAGTCATGTCAACTCCACATCTATTATTTTTACTTTAAAACAGGGAGCTGTTTATAACACACCATAAACTGTGAGTGGAGTGGAGGTCACTGATGCATATTACATATATGCATGTAACTGATGCATTAAATGTGATGTTCAGTGTTCATTTTTGACCAGCAGTTTCCCCTCAGGATCCATGTAGTATTGTAAATGTTTTGGAGCTGTGGATCGTATCACATAATCCTCATCAGCAGGAGTCTGCCAAGGTTTCATGGAATTGTAGGTGTTTACATTTACTTTTTATCTGAGCCTTTCAAGGAGTTCTTGTCCATGCTGGTTTAAAAGTTGTGCCAAAAAAAAAAAAAAAGACAACTGGTTAAACTGGTTATGCAGAAATGAAAGAAAAGTGACAGAATAAAAACAGAAAATGACCTGAAAAGTGTTAAAATAAATAATAATAATTTGTTTTTCTGCAATCTAATTTCAAATATGTAATTATAACAATGATATATTTTTCTTGATTTTTTTCCACAAGTCATTTGATTTTTTTTTTCTTTTTTAAGCGAAGTTTGGGCTAATTTTCTTGTCAACTTTTAATAGTTTCTTGGAATTAGTGGGACATTTCAATTCAAGTTGATGATTGCCTTTTTTCCATGTTTTTGAAAGAAATTCCAAGGTTTATGAAAGGCATCTGAACATTGTGCAAAAAGACTGATATCCTTCCAGGTGGGCTTTTATTTCAGGAAAGTTAAGCTACATGCTAAAGTTCAGTGTTGTGAACTGAACACTCCATTTGAGGCTGAGCTGCACTGGGGGCTTTTCTAATGTCACAGTTTGTACATCCCAGATTCCTTTTCTTGCCTCCTCTCTTTGCATCTTGGTCCCTCTCACCTGGGAGGCAAGCAGAGGGGGCAAGAAAGAGAAATGATGAGAAAGGAGTTGAGGAAACAGACATTTAACAAAATAAAAGAGCTCTGCTTCCGAGCTGTCATTTTAAAGTGATGTCAGGTAAATGTGATGTGTTTCACAGATGCATAATCAGCTGTGTGTCACACCTTTTTCATGTCATGGGTGCCGAGAAGACTTTCTGTACATCCTTGCCTCTTCAGCAAACCTCCACTCTCCATGAGATGCATTTTAGGACGTCCTTCAGCATGGCACTCTGAGATCAATGTCCAGGTCACAGACAGGATGATGGGGGGACAGAAGACATGGAGACACAACAAAGACAAAAGCCCAGAATTAGACAGCTCAAACGCTCAGACAGTAAAGTTCTGTTTTCATATCATAGAGGTCAAAAAAATATCACCTTTACTAGCATAAACCAAACTTTATCGTACAACTGAAGACTGAGGTAGTATAGCGAAGTGTATCTGGGTTTTCGTGTGTAACCTCCTGCTGTGAAAATAGAATCACAGGCAAAGGTCAATCACACAACGTACCAAAAAACCTCGATTTCAAAAGGTAAGATAAAGCTGGTCTGACTGATCTGTGATGTCTCCAAAAATCCCTTCAAAACACTTTTCCTCAAATCCACATAAGTCTTAACCCGAGATCGATTTCAGCTTAACACCAAAGAGCTCTTTGATCCAGTCTTGCAGCGCAGTGTTGGCTGTATTCATATTTCAGTCCACACACACACCATTATCTGCTGGGGAAGACTGCTGATAGTATCACAGATAATCTGCGTGAGATGTAATTGGTCTGTTATGTCAGATGTTTGATTTTGTTTGCCACATAAAAGGCATCAGCTATTTGTACCGATGACTGCTGATTAAGATCCATCTGTGTTGTGGAAAACAACAAAAACATTCTTTAAAAACAGCTGCAGCCTGCAGAAATGACACAGCATGTGAAAACCAACTAAGACTGTTAAATTGCTATTGATAAAAATGCACAATAAATATGATTGTAGAACAAATTTTGCAGAGATTCAGTCTATCTGACAAAAGCAAGTGTTAATGCAATGATAACACAAAAGCATTGATGGATTACTAAACACAGGATATTTAATCCAAAGCCTGGAATAATTCTGGTTTAAATAAACTCTGTGAAAACTCAAATTAAACAGAAAACAAAAAATTAAATTCACTTTGTGTTTTTACAAATTTTCATTATGCTGTTTTGATCCAAATATAATGACGGAAAAACACTCCAGTTCCATCGCAATAATAAGGGCCATGTCTTAAATAATAAAGCAACTTTTGAGTCTTTTTGTCTTTTTCTCTTCAGCACATTTCCTCCTCCAACATGACAGAGAATATAAAGATAATTAGTATTAATGGCATCATGTTCAACTTTTGCAACAGAAAGCACACAAACATAATGACACTTGACGTTCTTGTTGTGGAGCACAAAATGTATCATGAATGTGTCACCAAGCCTACTGTTTAGATTAGAGTTACATCTAGTGGACAATAAATGAAGATGCAGGCTGTTGTTTTTGTGTTACTTACTTGTTGGTTTCATATTACTTGTTATAGAAACATTTACTATGTGCCACATTGTGTCCACTTTGTAATGACCCACCTTCAAGACAACTGATAATAATTCAAATTATGAAAGAAATTGTTCACAACATTAATAATATTGACGTTTTTTTCTGCCCACTGTATAAAATAGAAGCACTATGTTTGTTTATTGGAGTAATTTGTTTCCTTATTCACAGCACAGAAGAACAAGCACATCACAAACACTTTTAATAATAAAATAAATTATCAAGTCTCTGTCTCTTTTTATACAGCACACACACACACACACACACACCTAATTGTCCTCTGTCCAGTCTCAACCTCATGTCCTTGTTATCGCTGTTAAAGGTTAACATTTCTCTCACAGTCTGGCAGAAGATAATTGGATAAGGAAGTTATAAAGTCAAGCTTTTCAGACAATTCCCAGAGAATATGAAGGTTAAGAGATATGGCAGCTCTTTTACTCATCATATTTGTTCTCCTCTAGTACAATTCATGAATTTATCTGAAGCTTTTGGTTTATATTAAGGCCATACATCATGTTGTGCTGAGAGTTGTTGATCCTGACAGAAGACATTTTAATCTTTATGCAGATGTGACAAATGTAGGGGTTAGACTTTTTAATGTTTTTTTTTTTTTTTAGAAACACACCAAAGTGATGTATCATGTGGAAAATGGGATGCAAAACCAGAAAATTGCACACATTTTTATCAAAGTTTAACATATGATATTTCAACTGGGTACATACATGTTCTCCTTGACTTGTTGTACTGCTAAACTTCCCGTTTGTATGCAGATCACATTTGGACCACTTAATGTTAAATCTGATCATTTTTAGCTGAGATTTGGTTTACCACAATATTCCACAACCTGTGGGCACTAATCTCAACAAAAGTTTAATCTTTGGTATTTTAATTGCTAAGTTTGGATTCAGCAAAGTCCCACAATAACGCAAACAAACTACTGATGGAGGCAGTAGTACTTCAGAAGCTCTAATGTTCAGTGAGGTAAAATTACTGTTTTTGTCAATTAAGTCTGGCTTTAAAAAGAGCACAGATAAGTTTTACTTTCAGTTCAGCTGTCCATCAGAAAGGCTTGTCTGTTTGTGAAGCACTGCGCATACAATTGGATAAACAGTTGTTGTGTTATACTGCATGAGTTGTGTAAGAGTTTCTAAACTGAAGTTTTAATATAGTTTTGCCTCTGTTTACCCTTTTACTTAAATTCATCGAGAATGTTCTCAGTTTTTGGATTCTTCGTTCTCCATGGAGGCATGAGAATAAGACAACATTTTCTTCAGGAATTGAAAGCAACAAAAGGTGAGCAATTAGCAAAGAAGTTGTCATTTGAAGACTGAAGTATACCTTCAAATGGAGCACTTGAGTATGTATTTAGTACTTTCCAAAGCAAAGTATTCACACTACAGAAACTCAGACTCTGAGATGATGATGATCCATGAGCTAACTGGAGGTAGCCTAAGTTAAGTTGCAAAAAACAGACTAAACCTAAGTCCAAGGAAGCTTACATTTACAAACTAAAAAAATTACAACACAGGTGTCTCCTCTCAGGTTTCCTTTTTGCATAAAAACTAGAGTATAAATGTGCAGCCTTATTTCTAGTCCAGCTGGCTCCACCCAGTGGTCAGAAGATGGATTTTTTTTCATACCCACTGAAAGCAAAGGAGACCAGATACAGCTTACATATTTATATTCTGCTAATTTATGTTTCTATGTTTGGGATACTGAGACCCTTGATTGGAAAAGATATTTATGCCAAGATCCAAGTAGCTCCTAAATGGAGCAGCCTGCCAAAAGCAAGTCATGGGTGGTTAAAAATATTTTCACTTTGCTTTTGCAGTGTACCTACTCCATGTGTATTTATACATTTTAATGAATGTGTGTGTGTGTGTGTGTGTGTGTGTGTAGTGCTTTATTAAGACTCTGGGCAATCATGTGACCTCTTGCTTGTGACAAGAAGGAGCCTCCTGATCTGACATCAAGCCAAACACTGTCACTCTGCAGCGTGCTGAAGTGTGACCTCCTCCAGCACTGCCTCTGTGCTCTCCACAGCACCAGGCCCATCATCCGTGTGTTGTCACCCCTCTCTCGCCCTCACTCAGCTCCTCTCCAGTGATCCTCTCCCTGCTCCCGTCTGACACCACGACAGAGACAAGAGGCACAAACCTTCTGTTCTCCTCTGTCAACAGAGAAACACCTGTCCTCACAATTTTTCTCTGAAACATATTTTGACTTCTCGCACTTGTCCTTTCATAACCCCCAGTGTAAACACATTTGGACTTCACCATGTAAAACGCACATCTAGTCTCATCCTTCTCTCTGTACTTGGCTCCCTTCTTCTGAATAAGGATGACTGCTCATAATATACTATATAATTGTAGTTTAACTAGTGGCCCTGAGAGCTCAACAATAAGAAAATTAAAACACAAATACACAAAACAAAAAGATTCCAAAACGTTTTCATCAATTTGAGGACACTGCACAGCACTGAAGAAAAAGGGCCGCAAGAAGCTCACAGCACAACCGTTTCCAAGGGACACTATAAAGTGATGCGCATAGCTGGTATATGCACATTATAGAGAACTGCAGTAATGAGGCCTAAATCCCGGAAAGCTGTTAGCATTTCAGCATCTCTGGTTCCCTCGTCTCAAAGTCAATGTGTTTTTTGAATGGATTTTTTTTTTAGAAATGAGGTCTGTAGTTAACACAAGCTTAAGAGACTTTTACGTTTTGTTCTATGACATAAAATAAGTCATTAAATACCCCACTCACAAACTTTGAAGCTTTGATGTGTCTAAAAAAAGATGGTCACCGACACGTGGCTAAGTGAGACTACAAAACATCATCGCGCCAAACACAGCTTTTACAGTCTCGTAGCATTAGCAACGCGACCGCAGTGTAGTTCATTTCAGCCTAACATCAGCTTTTCACTCCTGGCGATTACATTCAGGCTTCAAAAATCCTGAAAATGTTCATTTGTGGAGATTATCTTGCTGAACAAAACGTGTAAGTATCATAAATGTTTGTTTACCACAGAGATTACAGTCTGCAATAATCTAAAATACAATGGAAAAAAAAAAATTGTCTTTTTCACAAGGGAATAAGGGCTTCCAGGTTAGCCTACAGAGAAACATCGTCCCTGGGGCACTCTTTATTTTTACCGAAGAGTGATCAACCTGGTCTCACCCTCCTGTACTGTCCCTTAACCTCCTCTGATGTCTGTAGGCTCATTTATGTTCCCTTTAAATAAGAAAATACATATGTCCATTTCAAACATAAACACTTTCATGTGTCCTTTATGAAAGCACGGATAAGCCCAATAGATGGCACTTGAGGGCAGAGTCAAAAATTTCTCACAAAAACAAACGAGGCAACAGTTGAGGAGATTGTAATAATGTATGTGGATGGTGTTGGTCTGTGAGGCCATTAAATACATCCAAACATGTGGACGGAGAACACATTTAACTATTTTCACTATATATTATTATCTAGAAGTATACATTACCAAATCTTTCCGTCCTTCTTAAAATTTCTCTAATTTGTTATCTCCTATAGTTGAATCTCACTTGAACTATGCTACATTGTCCCGATGATCTCCACTGCTCTATGTCATACGTATAAGGTTTCCAAAAACATAAAAAAATATAGACGAAATGAGCATGGACAGAAGGCTCCAACTGTCTCTGTCTCCAACATTGAGCATAAATGAGCCCTAATGTCAGCATGATAAATATTAGCCAATCACAGCACAGTAGTCAATATATCCAAATACAACAGTAAGTCTGAAACCTAGCAAATAAACACCCAACAAATGTAAGCCCCCACTGCTTAGGTTAGCTTTAGGGGAAAAAAAATCACAGTTACAGTTACAGTAAGTTAGTTGTGTATTTGTTTGACCCATCCACCACCCCCAACATGCCTCTTCACACTGACCTTTGCTCTTCACACTGACCTTTGCTCTTCACACTACTTCCTTCATTAGCACATTGATCACATGATCACAGCTTTCCTGATAACATGGGTTACACACGAATTCTGGTGCATTACCTCTTGCAGGTATACATGCAAACAGTGCATACCAGCAAAACACTCGTGTGCATGTATACAGTATGTGCATGCTTGAGTTTGACTTATGCTTTATGTGTGTGTGTGTGTGTTGTGTGTGTGTGTGTGTGTGTGTGTGTGTGTGTGCGTGTGTTCTCGTCACCTTCTCTCAGGGTTACGTCTGCACCCTTGTGCTCCTCAATCAGCTCTAATGGATCCTCTGGCTCAGACTCAGCCAGAGCACTGATTGTGATACTAAAGATGCTCAAACACACACACACACACACGTGCACACACACACACACACACAGGACAGGGCGGGGCGGGGCTGGAGGCTGATGCGTCATGATGAGCTAAGAGGTACGACGACCCTTCTAACATTTTCTTCCTGTCTTTGTCCTTTGTTTCTTCTCTTGTGCTTCACTAGTACTGCCACGTAACACTGCTCCTTCTGCAGTTAAGTAATGTTACACTGTAGCCTAACATAGATTTTAAATTATGTAAATGAATTATGTGACAAAATCTCATATGTGTTTGGCCTGAAAATGAAAAAAAATCTTAGCTTCTCCTTCTTCTAAAGTCCTCAAGCCATAAAAATGAAATTATATGATATATAAACTGCATTTTCACATCTTTCTTTCTGTGTCTTTATGTCATCCACCCCCCACCCATCAACACCACCACCAGGGCCCTTAAAAGTGTATGTGAATAGTTCACATTGGTCCCATCCACTCTACCTCCCTCTGTGTCTTCATTCAGAGAGTGAAGAGTTCCCTTGGGGCCAATGTGTGCTTTTGTGTGTGTGTGTGTGTGTGTGGCCGCTTCATTATTCTCCCCACTGACTTTCTATGGGATGAAAAAAATGACCAGACATGGAGCGTGTCCCTTCCTTGCTGTCTTTAGAAAAGAGATGGACTAAGGGGAACATGTTGTTCAGCACGGCAGCCCTCATACGAATAAAGAGAAGTCAGAGTGTAGAGATATAAAGATTTGACTGTTGCATTAATATTTCACAGTTGCTTTGGCTAAATTTTCACAAAGACTTTTGAATTTCTCCATAATTAAAGAAAACTTGGTCCTAAAATGATCCTCAAAGACACAAAATGAAAACATCAGTATCAAAATTTGCTGTTGTCACTATCAGCTGCATATTTTTTAGTAAACTCATATAAAAATAAATATTTAAAAAATATATATACATAATATATATAACATAAAATATATTTTTTAAATACATAAAAATGCATATTAAAATATATATACATAATATTTATAACATAAATATTTTTTTAAAAAACAACATAAAAATGCATATCAATAATCATATTTATGTGCCCACTGAATATTGATCATTAATTTGTCATTATAAATAATTCCGTGAAACGGTAAATAATTCACGCAAATCTGATTTTGCAACAGCAATTTCAGAAAGAATTATACAAATAGCAATAAGAAAAAAAAGGACGAGAAATGTGCAGAAGTCTGTTTTCAAAACTGACGCAGAGTAAAAGCCACTTTTGTAAAGTTTTATTTTGTAATTAAATTATTCTAACTAAAGAAAGCAGTCCACCACCACAGTAACTTTTAGCTGTTATGAGGTGTGGAGTAGGCCTAGGTGAGCCCAAATACGGCAGACTACAAGCAGCTGGAACTGGATCAGTCTTTATTCGACATAATTACTGAGCGGGGACTCACATAAACGATGTTCACGTAACAGATCTCTCATTTAAAATAGCGAGACTTATCAAAATAAGCCACGCTTTTCCTTTATCCACTTTCACTGAATACCCCTCAGGTATTTGATAACAAACTGTGATAAACAGAGGGTTAACCAAGCGGCAGAACAGTGGCGATGACAGCATTTTACTGTGAGAGGATACATAAGTATCAAACAACAAATTCAAACTGATTTGACGATCTTCACGAAGATAAGTTCAGCCGCTCCGCAGTAAAGCAATGCTAACCAGCAGCCTTAGCATCGGAAACAAGCTAACGTTAGCATCACAACATCACAGTGACGCAACATACAGCATACGGTGTTTACCGTGCGGGTAACCATCTCAATTATGTGGCTTCATTTTTCGAAAATAGAAATTAGGAATCAGGAATAAGATAAAATAGCTGTCGCAAAAACTGACTAGCTCACCATCGGTTTGGAGTCTTCAGGTCGTTAGCTTTCGCCACCTCGGAAAAGCAGCTCCGGTGCTAACCCTCGTTTTATCTCGCGCTCGGTTGAATTATTTCCTTGTAGCTCGCTTTTCGTCTTCGGTCTACTGTCTTCTGTCTTTACCGCGTATGCAGGTGTCAGCAGAGGAACTGGCAGTTCCTTCAATGTTGATGTTTGTTATTCAGCCATTGTTTTCGTAATTTTCCTCTCGAGGCCGCTCGTTGACGGTAGTGAGCTTGAGCGTGCGATGGGGAGGGGGGCTGCGCAGATGGAGCACGAGCAGTGATTGACACTGCGTAAAGACTCCCCCCGGCTCTGATTGGTTGAGCTCTGCAGGGGGACTTGCCATTATAAGCACCAGGAGGAGCCTGAGGAACAACCTTTTTTTTTTTTTTTTTTAACCTTTTTAACCTTTATTTTACACAGATCACCTGTCCAATGTATTTCTCACAGAACATTGTGACAGGTCTGAGAAATATGACAAAAAGTTATTTTTATAGAAGTTACCAAAAAAAAAAAAACCTCTGTTTGCTCCACTTTTATTGCACTGTGCTCTTCGTGCCTCTGGGCCTTAGCTGTTTCAGACCCTTCATCCAGCCTGCGGGTTACGCCTCCTCCTTTAAGGGCTTGTAAATTTAAATGCCAAGTAGAAAATGAAAAAGATAAAATTTAAAATGCCAAAAGATAGCATGCAAATGCAATATATAAATGAATGAATAAATAAATATTTACATTAAAATCTTATTTATTTATTAAGTCAAATTTCAATTCAAACTTTATAACAGACACACAGAAGGTGCCATAGCATTAAAAAGAAAAGAGAAAAAAGAGAACAAAAACAAAAAGAAAACACCATTGATCATCATTAAAAACAGTTCCAAAGCAAGCTATCTTGCCAGCGTTTTATAAGTCTTGATGTGTCGCGAGTGCAGCTCTTTCTGGGATTTGTCAAAGCGTTTGTGATGCTGTTTTCAGATTCATCCAGGCGACACATAAAAGTAAACATAAAATGTCGTCAAAGAGCCTCACATATAGAAATACCAGAGGAGACAAACAGTTGACTGGCACTTTGCCACCTCAAGACCCGAAGCAGCAGCCTGAATGCATCATTGTAAGTCACTATGAGCCTCTTCATATTCTTCAAACGTGAACAAACAAACATCACTGTTACTGGAACTCATCATATCCACAGGCCCCTGGTGGCTGCACATTCTTAGACCCAAAATAGTAATTTAGCAACCACTGCAGTACACTCAATCATTACAGTGCAACAAACATATGACAAATAAAAAAGCCTGCCCATGACCTAAAACTTTCAACTTCATTGTTGACCCTTGCTAACATGTGTTTGTATGACATAATTTCTGACAAAGACTCCCTCCTTGTTTCAAAATCTGGAGGTGATGTGCATTTTCAAATTTATCATTACAGTTTAATATTTCAGTTTGAGCATTTCCATTTTAAATTCCATTTTGTTAATGTCAATTTAAAATATTATTTCACATTTAAAATTTGCTTTTTCTTTTTAAGTTGAATTATGGCCTGATTATTTCTAGCAGAGTGGTCAGTTAAAAATCTTTTTCATTTTTTATTTTGACTATTAATTTAAATTATGACCAAAAACATCCTCCATAGAGATTTCATATTCAAGAGCTTATTTTCAATTTTTTTTCTTCTGAGTCCTCATACATGCAGGACCAATAGAACAATTAGATTGTCATTGATCCATTGGAGCTGACGGCTCTCCAGCACTTGTAAAATCGAGTCTCAGAGGATCTGAGTAACTGTTTGACTCACAGCTCTAATTCCATACCAGTGCAGCTGATTCATGGCTCTGACTCATTAGGAATCAGAAGGGTTTGCTGATTGTAGAGCAGTCGTCTCATTGTTGCAGTGAGCCCCAGACGGTTCCACCTACCGGCCCGAGTGGAACAAAGCTAGTTCCATAATTAGGTTCTCCTGGCTGATTCGATTTGAGCAGCCGCTACATTCATTTTGCTAAAGATGCTCCTCAGCTGCTTGGAGGGACTAATGGAGGAGATGGAGAGATATATGGGAAACAATTAGACATGACATTATAGTGTGTGTGTGTGTGTGTGTGTGTGTGTGTGTGTGTGTTTGTGCATGTGTCTGTAGTTGTGTATAACCAAGTAACCTCCTTTATCTCAGCATTTATGTTAATATACCACACACACTCTCTCTCATCTCAAATCTGCATCACTTCTTTTTCTCTTTTCCCTTCTCTGTCCCTCGCACTTTTCCGATATTTTAGTTAGCTGACTTGCAATTAAATTACAGGGAGCATTACTTAAAAGGGACATAAATAGTGGCCCGCTGATGTGATACTGCCTCAGCCACAGATGAGATATGAGCTGCCTCATGTCACGCTATCTGGAGAAGAGACTGTCTGATCTGGAAACCTACATCATGTTCAGGCCACCTATTTTTACCTTTTTCTGTGCTCACAATAAGAACTACTAAAGCACACCTCCATTCAAAACATTTTTTTAAAATATTCTTACTTCACTTGGATGTCCGACCTTCACAGAATGAAGGGGGAAGTCTCTATGTGCTGTACATGCACACATGAGTTAGATTGACACATATATATTTCTGAGCATGATTTTGTAACATCAGTGACATTTGTGGAATCCAGTTATGGCCCAGTGTGCAACTTACACAAGAGTGACGTGGAAACTTGAAGCCTTCAGTGCACATAAACTGAAAATAGAAAGGGAAGTAGGAGATATCTTGTGCCCAGCAGTTTGAAATGAAAATTATTCACATATATTTCTGGCCGAAATATATAAAGAAAAACATTTTTGCAATTGTTATTCAAGGCAGATTATTCTAGGTATCTTCAAACCAATCCCCAGAATAAATATGGGCATTGTATGGTTCTGCAAACCACCGATGTGTAACAATTGAGCATTATTATGTGGCGGATATGTTCAAACTTTACATTTCTTTACATTTAAAATTTTTTGGTGAATGTGGTGATGTTTAGGCACAAAAATCACATGTTTATGGTCAGGAAAAGATCACGTTTTGGCTGAAAATACCCAGTTTTGGTGCCATAATTGTGGCTGGAAATGTCGCTGATGTCTCGCTAAAGCAACTTTTTGAACTGTGGTCTGCAGCTTTGCAGCCATCTTCCCTAGGTCTCATGCCATCCACCATTCATTTTACCTATCTAAACAAAAACAGCTCACTCTTATATTATCAGAATGACATCATTACAAACATTAATATGATTCTCATGAAATGTACAAATGTATCACATGTGATTTGAAGAAATGTAGCACAGTATTTTCTTTCTGGTGACTGGGCTGAAATCTTATGACCTGTCTAAAGGGGATCTTTAAGTTTTTGTGGAAAACAATAAAAATATGAATGCTTCGGTGGTGCTTGGAAGCAGGGGCTGTTTGGAGTGTCAGTTCCTCAATTCCAAGCTTGTATTGCACTCTTGTAAATTATGTGTCCTGTGACAGTCAGATTTTTTTCTTTTCTTTTTTTTTTTTTTTTAAAAGAGAATCAAAGCAGCAGAAGTTGAGAGATCTCGATTTATAGTTTTTTCCAAGAGATAAGCTCCAAAAATGTGGGATTTTTAAAATTCTCTCAGTGCATCTCAATAGCACTGGTAAAGAGCTCACTTTTTATCGCCACATCTCCAATTTATATTGCAGACATTTAACTGTTCTGACAGAGTGTCCCCTCAAACTAAACATTCAACGTTAGTTCCCATTCATCGATTTGCTCACCATGAAATTGTTAAAATGTGCCTGTTTAGTCCTTAAATTAATCAAAGTATTAAAGTTTTAAGACAGAAAGTCTTTTTGTTTTGTTTATTTATATTTGAGTTTTTCCACTGAGGTGTTGTTATGCATTTCATCACATTGTACATTCACTGATGCCCCCGTGTTCACCTTTTTTATGTAAGGTGACAGCAGATTATGTTAGAATGAATAATATAAAATGTACCAATTATCAGGCTATTTGGTGCAAATTTAAGTCCAAGCTTTTAAACGTAAAACAAAAAACATTCCACATCACAAATAAAATTTCCAGCAGTGTGATAGTCTCCTTGCTCTGAGTCGTCTCTCTAAAGTTATGCAAATGTTTATCTGATTTCACCGTCTGCTCGCTGTAATCTCATCTCGCCATGTCCACGTTGAAGGAAAGTGCTCTAGTGAGACCTTGATTCCCAGAATTCCTTTTTTATCTCTCAAGGTTGGTCTGGGAAAATAAGTCAGAGAGCTGTAGCAGATAAAATGTAGTGAAGGAAAAATGGTCACATTTTTAAACACGTTGTCTGTCCGTCAGCCAGAGTTTAAGTCTGCTAGTTGTCCTTTTGGGATCTAATTAGATAGTTTGAGAATCTTCGTCCAGACCAAGACGGAAACTGTCCAAGAGGTTTTCAGTTTGTGACCAGACCAATGAGTCCTTGAGGTTTCTTAATTAATAAAAAAAGCAAAAAATAATTCAGAGCACTTAAATAAAGTTAATAAAGAAGAGAAATGAAGAAAACAAGTTTCCAAAAATGTGTCAATTAGAGATTATTACAAATGCAGGACAAAAATCTGCACCGGCATAATATTAATGATTTCTGAAAAGACACCATAGGACGTTCTAAATATATCCAGTCGTTATATATGAATGAATGTATTTTGGTTTACATCCAAATGTTCTCCAGAAAGGAAAAAACCCATCCCCCTACGTTTTCCTCCTCACCCGTAAAGCCTTAAATAAATGGATTGACTTTTGGACAAGCGACAGTTTCCCTTCATAATTGTTAATTATCATGAGTGCTCTCTGAGGTACTTTCTATGAATGGAGATGGGACACTCTTCCTCCACCCTCTGTTCTTTTTATGGGATTGGTCTTAGTTCTCAAGGACGTCAAAAAGGACGCCGGTGATGGAGGGAGGAGGTGCAGTGGATGGGTGGGGCACCTGCGTCATTCCTGCGCATCAGTTATTGGTGGATTTTATGGCAACAGGCGCCAGGAAGCTACACCCCCACCCGAGTCCATCTTCCCTGCATTGACCACTAGCAACCCCACCCACCTCCGGGTGGCTCCTCCCCGAGTCCCAGACTGGAGAGAGTACAGCACTTAAGGTAATGTAAATAACCAGAGAGCGGGAGCTATTTTAAGATGCTGTCTTTCATGGCCATGGAGGGGGGACAAAGATGCAAGCCAAGCGATTGTAATTTCAGTCACGTTTTCGGACATGTTCTCTTTCTCCGTCGAGCAGCCAGCTAGCTGAAGGGCCTGACTGCCAAGAAAGAGCCTGGACCGGCTGCACAGTCAATGTGAGCCTTTTTTTCCAAGGAAAGATGTTATTAAAATATACATATTTTATACTAACAGGCAGCTGAGGATCTGAGATACCTCATTTAAGTTTCAAATTACAAAGAGAAAAGAAAACGCAGAAATTACTAAAATAATTTCTAATAATCCTATAAAACAGAGATCTTCCAAAATGGGTCATTACATTTATAACATTAATCCGAAGAGTCAAAAAAAGAAGAAGAGACAAAGCAGAAAAAAACGTACCCTGGGTTTTTTTCCAATGTTCGTAAAAAACACACACGCCACAGTGCCCGGTCTCTGGAGAATCACAACGTTCTTCATGTTTCAGCATCACGACCGATTAAAAAAAAAATAAACAAAATAAAGAAAATATTAAAAACAATGGCATATACTAAAATCTTATTTAGTCCAAAAAAATAAAGAAATAAAATTAAGAAAGTAAATTAAAGGAATGCCTCAACCACAAGATGATCATATGCAAATCAATTAGTCATGTGGTGTTAGCTTCAATACTTTATTTTTCTTGCATGCCTCACGAAAAATGGCCAGCATATTGTTTTATTGATTGATTGATTGATTGGGGTTCACATTTAACAACAGTAAAACTATATCAAAATATCTGGGAACAAACTCTCGCACGGCTCATGCACTAAAAATCAAGTCTCATTCATCCAGTCGTATGCGCATGCCTCTTCACTAAAACCTTAGAACTGAACTTGGGTTTTGCTGTTGTTAAATGTGGTCACCACTCAGTAAATAAATCAGTATGTTTGACGTTTCTCATCGAGGCATGCAGGAAAAAGAAAGTTTTCTTACGGTATTTCAGGTAACAGCTTGATTAATAGATGTACAAACTGTCCTTTTGTATTCCTTTAAGTAAATTCACATTTGCAATATTCTCAATGTGTTTTTAACAACAGTCAGCAAACAAAAAAAATACCAATTTTATCCAAAAGTAGAATTTATATATTTTCCTGAAATAATTTGATCTTTTTTTTTTTATTGTTTCATCTTTTATGACATCAAAAATAAATAAACATTTAGACAGCATCTTTTCTATCTTATATGAACAATTTTAACCAGCATGATTTATCTGTGTATATATATATTTTTTCTCCATATTCATACAAACATACACATCACAGAGAAAATAATCTGTACACTGCTGTCAACAACAAATGAAAGAACAGACCTGTGAAGCAGAACCTGCCGCCACATCGTTCTGCAGCTGTTTGACTGTTTGACTTTGCAAAAAACACAAACAAAAACATACACAAAGAGCAGCAGAATTACACTACTATAATTAGATCTTTTCTGTAGAGGTTACATTCATATTCAAGTCTTTGCTTGCTGCAGTCTGACCAGAGTCCAGTCACAACTGTGGAAATGAAACCGTTTTCATGAGCTTCATTAAGGCAGTTGAATACAAGATAATTTTAAACACTAATTTACACTGGTTCTTATGATTAAAACGGCTGCTACTCCTGACATTAAAGAGAATATTTGCTAATGCTTCAAGTCAACTAACATCACTACTGCTTGTATATTTTCTACTCAGCATGATACATGGATCGTTTCTTTCTTGATTCACAGTCATGATGTGTTTATGATGAGAGACATGATTGCTTGTCAGAACTGTATCAAACTAAATTAGTTCTGGGTGTTGGTTAATATGTCAGAGGTATTTCACTGTGACAGTCTATTTAATGTCTTAATTCATAAATTAAAACCAGATTATTTCAGTGCAGCAAATGTTAATTTTACATAACATAAATTAATTGGCTTGATATAACATATTAAGCTTTTCCATCACCTGTTTTTATTGATGTATTTTACTTCACCCCTCTTACAATCAGATTTTTGTAATAATTGCTGTACAGGTGTTACAGTGTGTGTATGTGTTATTGCTTTTATCTAACTGGTAAATACAGTAAAATCTTCACCTTTCAAACTATGCTTGTGCTGTCAGTTGCATCTTATAAAGTATTAATTGTTTAACTCCTTCTCGCATTTCTGATCAAATATTTCACCACACAGTAGAAACTGTATGCAGCAAGTCTTATCTCCACTCATCTGCTTTTTGTTCTGCTTTTTTCATTTTGATAAAAAATAAAGTGTATCAAATTAAAGCTGGGGTAGGCAGAAATCTGGGGAAAAAATGGCAGAATTTGAAAAAAAAAAAACCCGTTTCCTGCTAGCGTGGTGAGACCATCCTGATGGCGTGAGCTCAATATTCTGTTTTTCTCCCTGGTTCAGTCTGGACTTTCTCCAAAGCCAAATGATTTCAATCCACCATGGACTTGTCGGTCCAATGTAAGCAGACAATCAGGGATTGCGTTAAAGTTGATGCAGGCAACTGCTTTCAAAGCAGTAATGAGGACTCATGCTCAGTGCTAACTCTAACATTAGCAGAGTAAACCCAGCGATAAGTGAAGTAAAATCAGTAATAGAGTCGATAACAACAATCAAAAAACAACAACAAGATGCACTCACGCAGATTCTCAAAGAATTTCTGTTTTTCTGACTGGATTTGACCAAAGCTTGATTTACTAACTGGCTCTTTTGGTGACTGAGAAAATGTTCCGCAGTACAAATACAATGCTTGTTGTTTTTCGGCACTAATTGCTATAATAGAGAAGCAGATAAGGTTGCGAAGCTGGGGATCTCGGCCTGCAGATCACAAGACGTCGGACAACAAGGAGGCTGCCAGCTGGTATTCAGTAGTCCAGAGGCAGCTGGCTGCTGAATGAGAAATGCTAAAATATGCTGGCAACACGAGTGTATCGCAAAAACCTCATGGAGATTGTTATCAACATGGTACACGTCATATACAAAAGATAAATATAAATAAATTGTATTTTTTAGACTGTTCCTGTCTTAAAACGATACTTGTGTAGTAGAGGAGCAGTTGCTGTTTCTAACGTCAGGATTGGCTGGAGTTTTTTTGTCAAGGTTTGGGTTGGCTGAGAGTCCACACAGAGACAGGGAGAAAAACTATGTTAAGCTCACATCATCAGGACGGTCTTACCAGGCTGTTCTGCTGCAGCTCTCATCTCTCTGTCCTAAGCCCCTCCCACCAGATGACCACGAGCATATGCATGCGGTCATACACTAACACAATGTTTCCTGTTCCTTGATTTATTTAAGATTATTCCATTGTGGAGTTGCACATGGCTCATTCGCACAGATCTTCCTTTCTTGTGCTCTCACTTTCTTTATCAGACCGCAAGTAAGACAAGAATTAGCAAACTAGTGACACCACTGTGTCTTTGCCTCACTCCCCACAGATGTAGACTGCTTCCCTGGGAGGAGAGCAGGTAGAAGCATGGGAGACGGACCATGGGTCAGTGGCTGTAGTGGCTTAAATTCAGCCAGTGCAACCCCCCAGCACCTGGCGCCACAACAAGGTAGTCACTATAGCAACAGCGCAAGGTCTAACCTGTATAACGGCAGTAACAGAAAGTTTGCTGATCTGATGGGGAAATCAGGGCTGTGTGGTCCCCTGGTGCGGGGGGTTCCTGCTAATCAGATTCGGGTTGTTGCAACCACTGACTGTCTGTTTCTGGAGCTGCTACCCGGTGAGCTAGTCTATAGTGGTGTGGCATTCATATGGTGAGGAGAGGGACACGCTGAGATTTGGGGTCCAGCCAGCATTAGTTTCAGAAATGTGAACCTGAAGCTGTGCTGTTAGCAGAAGGCTTAACTATCAGCAGCATCATCATCTCAGAACACTTCACTAATATTGATGTGTTTTATTCTGTGTATTGTCAGACTCTCTTTTAGATTCTTTTCGATAAGTCTGACCTTTATTGGGGTTGCTTTTCAATATAGGCAGTTGTTGCCAGTGCTGGAATAGATACTTTCTGTGCAGGATTTTTCGCCATTGATTCAAGTTTTCGCAGAAGAAACACGCACAGACGTCTGCATTTGTACAACAGCCAATAAGAATGCTCTCTCTGAAATGACCTGTGATTAGCCAAAGTCTCCTGTCATGGCCTTGATTTTATAAAGTCTTAAAAAAGGAGCCAAGAGGAGGTGCAGAAGTATATTTTTCTCTCTGACCAGTTGAATTGCAGTATGCTTCATGGGGTGATTTTTTCTCAGTGAAGCCAACATTAAACTGCCTACCCCAGCTTTAAGAGTCTCTGAACAGTTTTCTTTGAGTTGATCTCCAAAGCAGTTCAAAAAAGGATGAATACACAGTACAACCAGCTATCTATAAGTAATACATGAGTGAATGTTTTATGTACTTCACAGAAAGAGAACTTCATGTCCGGACAATCAGCAAGCTGCTACACTAAATATCCTGACATGTGGCTGTTATCCAGTCACCACATGCTAGATGTGGTATGTTTGTAGTCCCAAGGGAGGATGTTTTCTCGTTGTCTCTTATTTCTTTTTGGAGGATCTGACAGAGTAACCCGTTCTCTGGCAGTTCACTCACATGTTCTTTTTTTTCCAAAATCACATCCTGAATTTGTCATTCTTCATCATGGTGAGAGAAATCAGGGCTGGACTCCTCCTCCTCTTCCTCCACTGTTTCTGTCGGCAGCGTGTCACGGCGTGTGAAGGCGGTCGCTAAGGTCACGCTCAGCCGTGATTTGACGGGCGCCATCTCCGATAGCCCAATGTTGTTGCCACGAGTCACAAGCGTTGTCTTATCCATAATCTCCCCACTGTGCTTGGACACCACTGCGTCGAGAAAGTCATATTTATGTGAGATCTTGCCGCTCTCAAACAGGTACTTCGCCAGGTAGGAGAAAGCGACGTTGCCCAGAAAGGAAGCGAGCATGGAGATGGTCTTGAAGGGGAACTTTTGGATGATGACTTCCTCTGTTTCTCCAGTCATGTGATGTGTCCTCATCTCAGTGGTCCAGCCAGGGTAATAAATGAAAGGAGGAAGCCCCAGGTAGGGCTCACCTCCACCTATACGCAGCACCATGCCGAACAGGTAGGCGGCCACAGAGCCGTAGGTGTTGGTGCCTTTGACAAAGAGCACGCTGAGCAGCTGGGGGAAGATAATAACGTAAACCAGGTCTGAGCTCAAGTACCAGAGGCCGTAAACTGTCCCGGTCACCAGCGCCATCACCGTGGCAAGGCCACCGAATACAAAGATGGTAATTCGCATTACCCACACGATCTCGCGGTCAGATGCCTGAGGAGACAGGCAGACAGAGTGGAAAAATGAATGCGACATGTAGGACAGCCAAAAACAAGCCAAAAAATTATGACTTCAGGGCACACATATGTACTCACTGACTGTCTAAAGGCAAGCTGGTAGATGTTGCGCGCAAACATGGAGCTCGCTGAAAGGATGGAGGAGTCTGCAGATGACATGACAGCTGCAGACACTGCACCCAGGCCGAAAAAAGAGACAAACGGCGGGCAAAGGTGTTGGAGAACGATGGGTAGAATCATGTCTGCCTGGGACTTCTCTTTAGGAGAAACGGCACCATATGATGTCTGGTTCCAGTCTGAGCAAGAGAGATATTCAATGACATATCCAATATGCCCAGCATACATTCAATGTAACATAAACAGATAAACGTGGTGGATAAATGAGGACCAACTTTGTTTGTTAATTTGTCGGTCTTCTGCAATTAAACATTCATGATTCTGAAGCATAATGAAAATGAGCACCATATATACAGTATGAAACGTTTGCATTATAATATAAAAACTGCAAAAATAAACCAAACATGCAAAATCATTATGATATTAAATGTGATAGCAGGCCAACATTTCTTTTTTCATTTAGTTTCTTTGGTTTTACATTTTTAGGTTCATTAAACTAGTTTTGCAAAACTCTCAAACACAAATAAATGAGATTTGACTGAATGCACAAGGTCGAAGCCGTACAAATCTTACAATTTTTATTTTCTACTGATAACTCGTGTTTAAAATTTTCATGTAAAACAAGACAAAACAAAGTTGTGTATTCAGGTGTTCACTGAGGAATCTGACGCCTAAAAATCTGGATATCAAACCTCTAATTTGGTCCCTTGCTTCCCTCTAATGTAATATTTACACAGCCAGCGTGGTTATTAAATAGATTGCTGCTTCATTATGGATGAGGTGAACCAGCTGCTATTTACCAGGCTCTCTCAGATCTAAGGGCAACATGGACCCATCCAGAGCCTTCCCCCTCCCAAAATAAACACACACAGACTGTGCATATGTGAGCTCATGTGAGCGTCTCTAACCTGTGGAGGCCCCAATGGCCCCGATGAGAACGGAGGGTACAGCCATGACGAGGCACCCGAAAGCGGCCAGGAAGGAAAGGACCTGGGCGTACGTGGCCGAGGAGGCAGACAGGACTCTCTGGAAATACACCTGCCAGGGGATTCCTCCGAGCATCTGCAGCACAATTACAGAACAAAAATAAGATTTGCTGAACGCAGGCCCCACAGTGTTATGTCAGTTTTATTTAGATAACCCCAAAAGATAATCTTTACAAAATCTGACACACTAAGTCATTAGACCCTCAATTTGGAAGAGGAAAATCTACCCTAAAACACATTTAACAATTAAATAATGTGCTTGACAGTGTACAATAAAGCTGATGAACTCCTCATCACGATGTGTCAGGCACGAGTTGCAGGTCAAGGTGCTCCAAAGCCTTCATCTGTTCAGAAGTGTCCAGATGTAACCAGGAGAAATCCAGTCTCGGTCATATGTTGTGGACGTGTCCAAGATTAACTGATTTCGGGACAGATATATTCAGAACTTTCTCATTTGTGACTATTTTGTGTCTCTGAGATAATATTATGTCTTTTTCTGGTCTTTTTGTGTCCCCTTATGAGTTTTGCTCATTTTTGTAGTCATTTTGTCTTTTTTTAAGGTCAGTTTGTTGGTATGTTGAGTCTCTTTTTTAGTCATTTTTTGTCTCTTTGAAGAGAATTTGTGTCTTTTTTTTGGTCACTCTATGTCTGTATGGTTATTTTGCCCTTTTTGTGGTTATTTTGTGTCTCTTAATATTGTATCTCAATATCTTAATATTTTCACTTAATAACTTGATGTGACTGAAGGTCGAAGTTATCACTGATGAAGTTTCTGGAAATCAACAAGCCTCAGCACGATGATATTTAGTTTATCAACACAATCAGCTTTAAACCTAGTTTCCTTCATAGTAGGCTAAATTCTGATCAAGTGAGGGATGAATAACTTGTGTTGTCTATACCAGGAGGCAGAAGTTGTCGATCCAGACCCAGGTGTCATTCTTTTGGACGCTGCCTCTCCAGGGTGACTGGTACACCTGCTTCACTGCAGTAACGGTTATGTCTGCCACCGCAGGGTTGGTCAAAGCAAAGGGGACACTGATCCACTGTGGATGTCAAAACACAGGCACATTAAAACAAATACTCAATGGTAATTGATACTTTAGCTCTTTATTTATCCCACTATAGTTTATTTTCATCATTTCTAGCCAATTTGTCACAAATAAATCTTGTCATGTCACATGTGCCCTTGGAGCATTTGTGAATGATTTTATGTGTAATTCTTAGTGATTTGACATATTTAAGTCAAGATCAAAGTAAATTTGGTGCATCAAATACAGTAAATCTCATTACACTAGTTGCTATTGTCTGGTTTTCGTTTCTGCTCAGTATGAACATACCAGGCCAACAAAGATACAGAAGAGCTGCACAACGTCAGTGTAGGCCACAGAGTAAAGTCCTCCAACCAGCGTGTAAAAGATGGCGATGAGTGCTGAGATAACCACTGACATCTTGATGTTGATGTCCACAATGACACTCAGAGTGGCACCTGAGGTCATGAGCAGATAGATGAAAGGATATTATGGCCACTGAAACATCATATAGAAAAAAAAGTCACTTTGATCTTATTGCACACGAGAATCTTTTATATTGTTGTCAACAGAAACATGAACTCACCAAGGGCGGAGAGGATGGCAGCGGACCAGAAGATCTCACCCATTAGTGCAGGTATGAAGAGGAGGCCACCCATGCGTTTCCCATACAGCTGCTGGAATGGGTCCAACATGGTGACGTAACCTCGTGAGCGCATGGGCTTAGCGAAAAAAAGACCACCTGGGACAAAGAGGGGACACATAATACATAGAGAACTGAGGCACCGGCCACCTAGAGGCTCTCAACAGCCTTTTGTCCTCAAGTGTAAATTCATTTATAGTCATGGTCTCATTTTGCACTATTTTCTTAAAATTGATTTGTTAAAATCTTTAAAAACAATGACGTTTAAGATTCATAAAGGATTTCACTATGCAGGGATAAAGTTATTCCCCTTGATGGAGGGCCACTGGTGACACTTTCATTAGCACCCAAACCAATAATTTCAATCAAATATATGGTCAATAAGTCAATAAATTCATATGTGGGGCATGTTTCAGTGTAAATGTGAAGAAACAAGGACCCAAAATCCCTTCTTATGCATCTGCTTACAAGTAATATCAAACCTATATTTTATATTGTTTTAAACCACTCACCCACAACAAGACTGAGAGCATATCCGAAGGGAGCTTGAGCCCAAGCCAAGCCATAATCAGGCAGATATACATACTCAGCTGTGCCATTGATATATCCACCTCCAACCCAGGTCGCTGAAAACACACACACACACACACACACACACACACACACACACACACACACAAACATAACATCTTTTGAAAAAATCTGAAAAAATAATTGCATATATTCGGCATTTGTGTTAAAAAAAAAACCCAACAAAATCTTACAAGATAATGGCACTTATTTCTAAGGAAAAAATACTGAAACAGGTTACAAAGAGCTGGAATTATCCAATATCAACAGCTGATTCTTCACATTAAATGAGCAAAAGATCAAACTTGTCAGAACATATCTAAGTGCTAATTTTAGAGCACTTTTAAACGGTCAAAGCTACCAAAAACCTCGCTGTTTCTGAGTCATAAATACAAACTTTACCTGTCATGGTAAATCCACCGACAAATAATCCAATGTCTCTCCCTCCGACCATGATGGTCTCGCTGCGGTCGGTGCCCTCCGCCTCCCCGGAGTGTTTGTTCTTCCATGCTGCCCAGATGCCCACGAACAGGATCAGCAGATAGAACAGCGCGATAGCCACAAGCCCCTCTACATGGATGGTCATTGTCGCACCGGGCTGCCGCTAGGAACGGGAGGGCATGGAGACCTGCTTTGACGTACGGAGAGGAAAAGGATCAAATATTAAGAACGATATTTTAAAATAAAATAATTTGGCATTTAGTTTTCTGCAATATTTTTTGATATTTTCTCCTCGTTTAAAAATACGTAGATAACTTTGATTTGATTAGGTTTTTTTTTTTTTTTTTAGCAAGTTTTAGTTGGATTAATTGACTTAACAGGCATTGACTTATTAAAATAGAAAAATATAGTTAGAGTTTCCTTTACTGATTCAAGACATTTTACGCACTCTTGTGGCCATGAAAGCTATCATTTTAAAAATATAACTTTCGATTCAATGCAGATCATCTATGCCGACCTTCATTTAACATTATAACAATAACGAAAGTGAAAATGTATAGAAAAGCGACCTGAATCTCCGTTTTATATACTTTTTCTACTCCTTCAGGCAGACATAGTGCGTGCCTGCTGTAGTCACAAAAATATAAAATAATTCCTAAAATAATAATTTTAAACTATTTTTTTAAGTGATAATTTATTTTAAAATACATGATAGCTGGTCCTCTGTGTTGAGACTTTGTTTTTTTCTTCCCTTTTCTACCTCCTCTGTCAGGAAACACGCGCGTAAAATTCAAATTACGCACGGCATTAATGATAAAAAATAAGACTACCCAAAGTTTGAGATAGCCTTATCGAAATAATATTGTAGGTAATGAACTGTCACCTTAAGATTTCTACTTTGATCATGCTCAGATTAACAAGAAATAATCCTCTGAGATGCCATTTGATAAAGGGACTATTAACAGTTAACGAAAGCTTGAAAGACATGCAAAACTTACCTCAAATGTTTCTGGACTCATGTGCTGGGGCACCTGACGCAGAAAACAGTGAGCAGAACAGTTTAGACAATTTATTTTTTTCTTTGCACCCTCGAGGAACAGTTAAATGAAACGTTGGTGGAGGTCTCCCGGGTGACTTACTGAGGCTTATAAGGGGGCAGGTGCCGTCAGAGGACTGATACACACGTCAGAGAAACCAAACGTCCATCATAATGAGCACCTTGCATGGAAACACGTCACAGTGTACCGGCTGATCTAACTGGAGGAGGCTGGGAAAGGTCCTTTCACTCAATAACCGGGATGGATGCATTAAAATAAATAAATACATAAAAAAAACACTGAATGGCATGACATGAATTTTAATATCAACGTTGCATTTTTACACGTTAAATGATCAATAATTTGTGGAGGGGTTTTATTTCCCATGTGGCTCCTGCGCCTTTAAACTCGGTGCGTAACAGCTGCCTAATTGCGCAGCCATACTTCATGTGGCCTTTTATCCGCTGTCACTCTTGCCAGTCGGCATTTTACCTTACAACTGTAATTAACTTTGCTCCACGGGATTTTTTTTTTGTTTTGTTTTTTTGCCTTATTGAGAAGGACACGAAATCGCCACTATGCCCTCTTTGCTTTGCACAGGAAAAAACAACTCTGGGGGCGGTGCATTTATTCTAAAAACAGCTACTTAAATTTAATACTCATACTCAAGTGAATTTTACAGCAAGTCGAGCTCACTCAGGCTTGTTAAACTTCAATATGTTTGAAGCAGAAACTGTCCATTCTGCCTCCCATTTATGGGGCCTAACGTGGAGGAATTCACAGACTGAAATGCTTCCCACCTTTGGGCAATTAGAAATCATTTAAGTGTTCTGTGCCTGCTCTTTCCCTTCAGGATATAATATATATAACATTTATATATATATATATATAATCAATGAACTGTGATCTATTTAATGGCCGGCTCTGCCTGAAATCGTTTAATCTGGGCTACTCTTGTCAAAACTGACAGACATCCAATTAGGATGGATCCTGTAGAGCAGCAGGAAAGATTTAATGATAGTCTGACTTTAGAGGAAAAAAAACTGGCACACACACCCACACACACACCAAGTATGAGGATAGACGCACACAAACAGCTACAGGGAAATGATTTGCTAAAGAGGGCTGAGGTGTGCTTTCTTATAAAGAGAAGGGAGACGAGTATATATTTAACCGCCGACCGCTCACAGCGCCCCCTTCTGGCAGCAGAGCCGTTTCAGCACCATGGACAGAGGCCAGTGTGTTTGTCTCAGGTTTACATTCTTAGGAAACGCTTGAATTGATCTTAATTGTACCATTTGAGGGGACTGTATCACAATGTGTAACCCACCAAAACATAAGGAATTATAAAGTATTTGGCCTCTTTAAATGCATTTTGGATGTGCTTGGCATGCATGAAAACTGATCAAACTTAACACACTTGTCAGTAGTGCTAAAAAAGTAGATAATCTGATATGGGCCTGTGCATGAGTGTGGTAAATTGGCTAAAAAGTGCCATGTAACAGTTTTCAAAATAAAATGCACCACTTTTAAATTTCATGTAGATGCATACAGCTTTGTAGGTATATGTAAAATCTGAGGATGTTCAAAAAAGCCTCTTGGAGCCATACCCTAACCACAACACAAAGTCAGGCATTTTAAATTTGCCGTACAAGTTTTGGGCATTTTTCGGGATTTAAAGGCGCTGTACTTTGACAATACAACAGGATGTAAGCCTTGTGACAATCATCATTTGATTCACAAGAAATTTTCATTAAATGTAATGCACAGTGTACACAGGGAGTGATACAAAATTTGCAATACATCATCTACAGTGCCTCCTATATCTATATATATATTTAATAGCTGACTTCTCTGCATCTTTCTGCCATTTTATTATGCAATACATTTTTTTAAATTATTATTTTTGGTGTTTTGTCTATAAAGAATAACTATTAATCCTGATGAGATCGAAACAAAATGCCATTTCAGACAATATGCTCAACAACATGAAGGTTTATGATATATTATCTTTCCTTGGCCTGAGAGTACACAATAAGCATTTTATTTACTGCTCTAATAAAGCGCTAACTTAGTAATACTAATGAAAATGCTGTTTGATTCTGTTTGAATGGCTCAACAGTTTCTCTTTTAGCTGGGCTTCTGAATCTTATTTAACTTTATCAAACATAAAATTACAGATACAGACCATTTGAAAAGTTGAGCATTGGGAACATCTAGCCGGATTGTATTTTGTTTGACATCTGACAAGTGATTCTGTGTGATACCGATGCCAAACTCTAAAACATCCGGGAGACAGCTGGAAGATTTTCTAACTGCATGTTTGACAGATGGCTGCCACATGACCTTGACACTTTTTCAGGGGAAACAGTGAAGCTGAAGCATGTTTGTGGCTCGATGATGCTAACCATATGCAAGTGTGTCCTAGTTGTGTCAACATATAGATTTACAAACAACACACAGTTCAAAAGTGAACAGGTGTGCGTCAGAAATCCTCATAAGTTGTGTAAATAAATGTTTATGTTTAACCAAAGAAATTCTTCAGGGCTCAAGGACTCGAGGTTTAATGAGCAGCTGTTGCTGGCAGCACTAAAGACGTCTGAGAGAGAGCGAGAGAGAGAGCGAAAGAGAGAGAGAAGATAACATGAGTCACATATGAAGCCACCACAGTGATATTATTTCCCACATCACGAAACAATGTTCATTTTCCACAGCATTTATTCTTTGAAAATTAACATACACAATGTAATAAACCATACTCACACAGCTTATTTGATAACAATCTATACTGTTTCTGATGCTAAGGTGAACTTGTGCTCACAGGGTCTGTTTTGAAATAGATGTCTGGAGGACACGTGAAACATGATCTCATAAGGTCTGCCTGAAGGATATGACGCTCGCCCCTGTAAATCATCTTTCTGAAATGTCTTACATTTAGGAATAGACAATATATTAAAAAGTGAAAGTGGTGTCCTTAAAGGGACTATGAGCAGGAGGACTTGAAAATTTTGGACTTGGGCGTCCCCCAGTGGTAGTCTAAACGGGGACACTGATACTGTGACTGTGCTGAACGTTAACACATTGCAACTGTCTCCTTGCAATGAAAACATTATAGTACAATGATAAACATCTTTAAGGATGTAACAACAAAAGTAAGGAATGCAGAACATTTAGCTTGTGTTTCTTGTCTTGAGGCTAAAATGATTACTGATAATGTGAAGGATTTTTTTAAAACTTGCTCGACATAGGTAAAAAAAAAAGATTCCTGCACACTGTCTTATTACTTGCATTATTTTTTAATTAGATATACAATCTTTAGAGGAAGGTAGAGTCAGGGAAAGTCTCTACCTGATGAGGATCTGAGGGCTGAAATATTGTAAATAAAGTATATTACAAGTAATAAGACACTATGCAGAGACAGTTTTCTGTCTATGCAGTTAATGAAGGTGTGCATGAGCCTTCACAATCTAACTTGCCCTACATAATCTGTTGAAATGGTC